>NC_046259.1:231863-309363 GCF_009819885.2 Catharus ustulatus
ACCCTCATTGATCCCCAATAAAATCCCCTAAAAATCCCCCATGGATTTTCCCAATAAATCCCCAATCAATCTCCAATCAATCCCCAATCAATCCCTCATTGATCCCCCATTGATCTCCTATAGATTCCCCCATTGATCCCTAATCAATACCCACTAAATCCCCCACAGATCCCCTATAGATCCCCAATAAATCCCCTATTGATCCCCAGGGATGTTCCCAATCAATCCCTCATTGATCCCCAATCAATCCCCCATTGATCCCAAATAAATCCCCCATTGATCCCCTATAGATCCCTGATAAATCCCCTATAGATCCCCCATGGATCTTCCCAATCAATCTCTCATTGATCCCCAATAAATCCCCCATTGATCCCCTATAGATCCCCTATAGATTCCCCCATTGATCCCCTGGTTGGTCCCCTATAGATCCCTCATTGATCCCAAATCGATCCCAAATAAAACCCTGACAGATCCCCTATGGATCCCCAATAGATCCCCTATAGATTCCCTCATTGATCCTCAATAAATCCCCTATAGATCCCGTGTGGATGTTGCCAATCAATCCCCATTGATCCCCCGTTGATCCCCAATAAATCCCCTATAGATTCCCTCATAGATCCCGCATTGATTCCCCATTGATCCCCTATAGATCCCCCATGGATTTTCCCAATCAATCTCTCATTGATCCCCTATAGATCCCCGATGGATCCCGTGTGGATGTTCCCAATAAATCTCCCATTGATCCCCTATAGATTCCCTAAAAATCCCCTATAGATCCTCCACTGATCCTCTATGGAACCTCCCATTGATCCCCCATTGATCCCCTATAAATCCCCTATAGATTCCCTCATTGATCCCCAATAAATCCCCTATAGATCCTGTATGGGTTTTCCCAATCAATCCCCCCATTGATCCCCAATAAATCTCTCATTGATCCTCAATGGATCTCCTATAGATTCCCCCATTGATCCCTAATCAATACCCTGTAAATCCCCCACAGATCCCCTATAGATTCATTATAGATCCCCTAAAAAACCCCTATAGATCCCCTGTGGATGTTCCCAATAAATCTCCCATTGATCCCCAATAAATCCCCTATAGATTCCCTCATAGATCCCGCATTGATTCCCCATTGATCCCCTATAGATCCCCTATAGATCCCCTATGGATCCCGTGTGGATGTTCCCAATCAACCCCCATTGATCCCCCATTGATCCCCTATAAAACCCGTGTAGATTCCCCTATAGATCCCCCATTGATCCCCTATGGATCCCCCATCAATCCCAATCAATCCCCACAGATCCCCCATTGATCCTCAATCAATCCCCTATAGATCTCCCATGGATCCCCTATGGATTCCCTTAAAATCCCCTATAGATCCCCGATGGATGTTCCCAATCAATCCCCAATAAATCCCCAATCAATCCCCCATTGATCCTCAATGGATCCCCTATAGATTCCCTCATTGATCCCCAGTAAATCCCCTATGGAAGCTCCCACTGATCCCCTATAGATCCCCTAAAAATCCCCTATAGATCCCCGATGGATTTTCCCAGTAAATCCCCTATAGATCCCCTGTGAATGATCCCAATCAATCCCCAATCAATCCCCTATAGATCCCCTATAGATCCCCCATTGATCCCCTATGGATTCCCTAAAAATCTCCTATAGATCCCCCATGGATTTTCCCAATCGATCCCCAATAAATCTGACATTGATCCCTTATAGATCCCTGATTAATCCCCTATGGAAACTCCCACTGATCCCTTATTGATCCCAACTGATCCCCTATGGATTTTCCCAATCAATCTCTCATTGATCCCCAATAAATCCCCTATAGATCCCATGTGGATGTTCCCAATCAATCCCCAATAAATCCCCCATTGATCCCCTATAGATCCCTGATTAATCCCCTATGGAAACTCCCACTGATCCCTTATTGATCCCAACTGATCCCCTATGGGTTTTCCCAATCAATCTCTCATTGATCCCCAATAAATCCCCTATAGATCCCCTATGGAAGTTCCCAATCAATCCCCAATAAAACCCATATAGATTCTGCTATAGATCCCCCATTGATCCCCTATGGATCCACCCACTCATCCCCTATAGATCCCCAATCGATTCCCCATTGATCCCCAATAGATCCCCGATGGATTTTTCATTTTTCCCACGGAAATTTTCATTTCCCCTATGGATTTATCCTATAGATTTTACATTTCCCCTATAGAGCCCCTTCCCCAAAATTCCCGTTTTCGTTTCTCCCTAAAATTCCTTTTTTTTTTCCCCTAAAAATTCCCTTTTTTTTTCCCCTCAAAATTCCCATTTCCTTCCCCAAAATTCCCTTTTTTCCCCAAAAAATTCCTTTTTTCCTCCCCAAAATCTCCTTTTTTCCCAAGAAAATCTCATTTCCCCCTCCCCAAAATTCCCTTTTTTTTTTGCCATCAAAATTCTCATTTTTTCTCCCAAAATTCCCTTTTTATCCCCCCGAAATTACAATTTTTTTTCCCCCCAAAATCTTTTTTTTTCCCCAAAATTCCATTTTATTCCCCAAAAAATTCCCCATTTAACTCCCAAAAAATTCAATTTAAAACTTTAATTGAAATTAAAACTCAACCCAAACCCAAACCTCATTAAAAAATTTTAATTTAAATTAAATTTAATTTAATTTTAACCCTTTCACCCCCATCCCCACCCTTTAAATTCCATTTCCCCCCCAATTTTTTTCCATTTTTCCCCAAATTTCACCCCAATAAACACAAAATTTTCATTTTTCCATTTTTTGATCATTTTTATTCAGCGGAATTTCCAAAACCCCAAAAAAATCCCCAAGCCCCGCCCCCTCCCGCCCTCATTTGCATTTTAAGCCCCGCCCACCCCTTCAGGCACTTCCGGGTTGTGACGCGCAATCGGTGACGTCACCGGCCAAGCCCCGCCCCCTCCCCGGCTCATTTACATATTTACATTTTTTGGGGGGTGGGGGAGGGGCGGGGTTTTTTGGGGGGTGGGGGAGGGGTCCCGGGGGCTGCCCTGAGAAACCGAGACCCCCCTGGGGGGGGTGGGGGAGGGGCGGGGGTTGGGGAAGCCCCTCCCCCAATTTTTGGGTTTTTTCCTTTTTTTTTTGGGGTCCCCTCCCCCAAATTTTTTGTTTTTTTCCTTTTTTTTTTTTGGGTCTTTTTCTCATTTTTTGGGGTCCCCTCCCCCTCAATTTTATTTTTTTTTCTTTTTTTTTTGGGGGTCCCCTCCCCCATTTTTGGGGTCCCCCTCATTTTTTATTTTTTTGGGGTCCCTCCCTTTTCCAGGAATTTTTTTTTTTAGGAAATCCCCATTTTTGGAAATCCAATTTTTAAGGAAATCCAATTTTTTGGGAACTCCATTTTTTTTTGGAAACGAAATTTTCCAGAACCCAAATTTTTTTTGGGGGGGACCCCTTTTTTTTTTAGGGCACCCCAAATTTTTCAGGACCCCATTTTTTTAGGAACTACTTATTTTTTAGAACCCCATTTTTTTAAAGAACCCCATTTTTTGGAGGGGAATTCTTTATTTTTTCAGCACCCCATTTTTTCAGGAACCTATTTTTTTGGGGGGCAGAACCCAATTCTTTTAAAAACCCAAATTTTCCAGAACCTAAATTTTTCCAGGACCCCAAATTTTTCAGGATCCCATTTTTTTGGGGAAACCCCATTTTTCAAGAACCTCAATTTTCCAGGATCTCATTTTTTTGTGGAGAGGGGAAACCTCAATTTTTCAGAACCCCATTTTTTGGTGAACCCAAACTTTTCAAGACCCCATTTTTTTTTAGGACCCCAATTTTTTAGGATCCCATTCTTTGAGGAAACCTCATTTTTCCAGAACCTCAATTTTTAAAAACTCCAATTTTTTTAGGAACCCCATTTTTTAAAGAACCCAAATTTTCCAGAACCTCAATTTTTCATGACCCCATTTTTCAAAGAACCTCATTTTTTTAAGGAACCCATTTTTTTTGGAGGAAATTCCATTTTTTCTGAATCCAAATTTTCCAGGACCCCATGTTTTTTAGGACCCCATTTTTTTGGGGAGAATTCCTTATTTTTAGGAAACCCTATTTTTTTAAGAACCTTAATTTTCTAGGACCCCATTTTTTTGGGTGGGAGGGGGAGAACCCAAATTTTTCAGGATCCCATTTTTTTTTTAGGACCCCATTTCTTGGGGGGAACCCCAATTTTCCAGGACCCCATTTTTTGGGGGAACCCCATTTTTTAAAGAACCTCATTTTTCCAAGGAAAATTTTTTTAGGGAAACCAAATTTTTTTTTGGGGGGGGGGAAAAACCCAAATTTTTCACGACCCCATTTTTTTTTGAGAAAACCCCATTTTTTTCTGAATCCAAATTTTTCAGGACCCCATTTTTTCAGGACCACATTCTTTGAGAAAACCCCATTTTTCCAGAACCTCAATTTTTAAAAACTCTTTTTTTTAAGGAACCCCATTTTTTAAAGAACCCAAATTTTCAGGACCCCATTTTTTAAGAGGAACCCCTTATTTTTAAGAATCCCATTTTTTTAGGGAACCCAAATTTTTCAGGACCCCAATTTTTTAAGAACCCCAATTTTTTAAGAACCCCATTTTTTAAGAACCCCAATTTTTTTAAGAACCCCATTTTTCTTGAATCCAAATTTTTTTCACGACTCCATTTTTTCAGCACCCCATTTTCTCAAGACCCCATTTTTTTCAGGACCACATTTTTTGGGGGAGGAAACCTCATTTTTTCTGAACCCCAATTTTTCAGGACCCCATTTTTTTTAAGACCCCATTTTTTAAGGGAACCCCATTTTTTTATGAATCCAAATTTTTAGGAACCTCATTTTTTCAGGACCCCATTCTTTAAGGAACCCCCATTTTTTCCAGCACCCCCACCCCAGATCATAACTCCTCTCACCCCCCCCTCCCCTGCATGGCCTCCAGCAGCCTCCTCCTGCCCCTCTCGTAGTCGTCCTGGTCCACGCTGACCAGCAGCCGCACGTCCTCGCGGCCCACGGCGCGCCGCAGCCCCTCGGTCAGGAACACTCCCTTGAGCGCCTCCAGCAGGGCCCCGCTCAGGTAATCGCCCCAGAACGCCTCCAGGTACGACAGCTCCGAGAATTTGATGTCACACAGGATGGAGCCGAGGTCACGGGATTTCAGGACGCCGCTGGCCTGGCCGAACACGTCCAGAGCGCGGCCGGGGCCCCGCGGGCGGCTCGAGGCCACCGAGCGGCGAAGGGCGCGGTCGTGCTCGCAGTACTCGGCTCTGACACGGAGACGGATGTCTAGAAACAAAAAAATATCAGTTAGAAACCAGTATAAACCAGTATAGACCAGTATAAACCAGTATGGCCCACTTAGAAATCAGTATGGACCAGTATGAGCACAGCGCTCGTGCTCGCAGTACTCGGCTCTGACGCGCAGGCGGATGTCTGGGGGAACAGGAAAAACCAGTTAGAAACCAGTATGGACCAGTAAAAACCAGTATGGGTCAGTATAGACCAGTATAGACCAGTATGGACCAGTATGAGTATGGCACTCGTGCTCGCAGTGCTCGGCTCTGACGCGGAGACGGATGTCTGGGGAGGGAAAAAAAACAATTACAAACCAGTATAGACCAGTACAAACCAGTACAGACCAGTATAGACCAGTATAAACCAGTACAGACCAGTATAGACCAGTATAGACCAGTATAGACCAGTATGAGCTAATATAACCCAGTATAACCCAGTACGAGCACAGCGCTCATGCTCACAGTACTCAGCTCTGACACGGAAACGGATGGCTGGGGGGGAGAAAAACCAGTTAGAACTGGTTAGAAACCAGTATGGACCAGTATAAACCAGTATAAACCAGTATACACCAGTATAAACGAGTATAGGTTAGTATGGACCAGTATGGACCAGTATAACCCAGTACAAGCACAGCGCTCGTGCTCGCAGCACTCGGCTCTGACGCGCAGGCGGATGTCTAAAGATAAAAAAATATCAGAAACCAGTATGGACCAGTATGGACCAGTATAAACCAGTATGGACCAGTATAAACCAGTATAAACCAGTATGGGTCAGTATGGACCAGTATAACCCAGTATGAGCACAGCGTTTGTGCTCGCAGTGCTCGGCTCTGACGCAGAGACTGATGTCTGGAGAGGGAGAAAAACCAGTTAGAAACCAGTATGGACCAGTATAAACCAGTATAGACCAGTATGAGTGCAGACACATCTCTGGGAGAGAAAAAACCTACTTAGAAACCAGTTAGAACCAGTATAAACCAGTATGGACCAGTATGAACCAGTATAAACCAGCATAGATCAGTATGGATCAGTATAAACCAAGCTATAAACCAGTATAGACCAGTACAGAGCCGTATAAACCAGTACGGGCCAGTGTAAACCAGTATGGACCAGTATGGACCAGTATGGACCAGTATAGACCAGTATGGATCAGTATAAACCAGTATAGACCAGTATAGACCAGTAAGAGGCAGCCCAGGTCCCGGGCCTTGAGCTCCCAGTATAAACCAGTATAAACCAGGATCCATACTGGGACACAGCCCAGTGCTCCCAGTATAAACCAGTATCCATACTGGGACACAGCCCAGTGCTCCCAGTATAAACCAGTATCCATACTGGGACACGGCCCAGTGCTCCCAGTATAAACCAGTATCCATACTGGGACATGGCCCAGTGCTCCCAGTATAAACCAATATAAACCAGTATCCATACTGGGACACGGCCCAGTGCTCCCAGTATAAACCAGTGCTCCCAGTATAAACCAGTGACTCACTGCACTCAGCTCTGCAGGTCCAGCTCTCCCAGTTCTCCCAGTTTGACCAGTCCCAGACTGGTTTGTCTCTCCCAGTCCCTCCCAGTCCATCCCAGTCTCTCCCAGTCCCTCCCAGTCCCCTCCCAGTCCCTCCCAGTCCCCTCCCAGTCCCTCCCAGTCCATCCCAGTCCATCCCAGTCCATCCCAGTCCCCTCCCAGTCCATCCCAGTCCGTCCCAGTTTGTCCCAGTCCGTCCCAGTCCATCCCAGTCCCTCCCAGTTTATCCCAGTCCATCCCAGTTTGCCCAGCACTCACCGCAGGTCACCTTGGCCGGGGGCTCGGGGGGGTCCTGGGGGGGATTCCGAGGAGAATTCCGGGAGGAATTTCGGGAATTTTGGGAATTCCGGAAACTTCGGGAACTTCTGGAACTTCGGGAACTTCGGGAATTTCGGGAATTTTTTCTGGAATTCCGGGAATTGCTTCGGGAATTTTGGGGATTTTGGGAATTTTGGGAATTTTGGGGATTTTGGGAATTTCGGGCGCCGCGTTTCCGCTTGGCCGGACTGGAACCTGTGGGGACAGAGAGAGGAGTGGAGTGACCAACTGACCACTGACCCCTGACCGACCCTGAGTGACCACTGAGTGATCAATGAGTGACCACAATGACCTGTGAGTGACCCTGAGCGATCACAGTGACCCCTGAGTGACCACAGTGACCAGTCAGAGACCCCTGAGTGACCAACTGACCCCCGAGTGACCCCTGAGTGACACTGAGTGAACACAATGACCAGTGAGAGACCCCTGAGTGACCAATGAGTGACCACTGACCCCTGAGTGGCCACAGTGACCAATGAGTGACCAGTGAGTGACCCTGAGGGAGCACAATGACCCCTGACCCCTGAGTGGCCACAGTGACCAACTGAACCATGACCCCTGAGTGAGCAGAGTGACCAGTGAGTCACCCTGAGTGACCCCTGACCCCTGAGTCATCCCCTGAGAGACCCCTGAGTGACCACAGTGACTAACTGTCCCCTGACCCCTGAGTGACCCCTGACCCCTGAGTGATCACAGTGACTCCTGAGTGACCCTGAGTGACCACGGTGTGACCAGTGACCCCTGAGTGACCACAGAGCCCCCCAAAGTGACCCCAAGGCCCCTAAAGTGACCCCAAAGTGACCATAAAGTGACCCCAGAGTGACCCCAAATGACCCAAAAATGACCCTTAAGTGACCCCAAGCACCCCAAAGTGACCTCAAGTGCCCAAAGTGACCCCAAAATGACCCCAGAGTGACCCTTAAGTGACCCCAAAATGCCCCTGATCCCCCCCACAATGTCCCCAGTGTCCCCAGTCCCTCCCAGTGTCCCCAGAGTGACCCCCCCAGTGTCCCCCAGTGTCCCCAGTGTCCCTCACCTGTGTCCCAGTGCTCGGGGCGGGGCCGGGCGTGGCTCGGACAGGTGACCCCCAGGGCGGGGACACAGGGGGGACGCTCGGGGGACACTGCGGGGACAGAGGGGACAGCGTTAGGGATTGGGGACATTGGGGACATTGAGGGGACATTGAGGTGACACAGGTGACAGCACTGGGGACATCTGCCAGGCCCCAGGGGTGACACTGGGGACACTGGGGTGGCTTTAGGGGACACAGGGGACAGGAAAGGGGACACAGGAACTTCAGGGTGCCACTGGGGGGACACTGAGTGGACACAGAGGTGACACAGAGGGGTGTGGCTGACACAAAATGACACCCAGGTGACACACAGGGGACACTGGGTGACAAGGAGGTGACACTGAGCAGGACACCAGAGCTCTAGGGTGACACAGGGGACACTGAGGGGACACAGGTGACAAGAAGGGACACAGGAGGGACACAGGGGACAAAGAGGTGACACTGGAGCGACACAGGTGGGACATAGAGGGGACAGAAGGTGACAAGGAGGTGACACTGAGGGACACAGAGAGGTGTGGCTGACACAGTGACACAGGAGGTGACACTGAGGGGTGTGGCTGACATAGAATGACACACAGATGCCACCCAGGTGGCACACAGATGACACAGGAGGTGACACAGGTGACACAGAGGGTGCCACATCCACCTGACCGCGGCCTCCTGAGTGTGACACAGGTGACACAGGTGACACAGGTGACACTCACCTGGCCTGGGTCTCCTCAGTGTCACACACCTGAGCAGGTCGTGGCGCACCGCCGCCCGCAGGTGACACACAGTGACACAGACAATGACACACAGGAGGGCTGTAGCTCACACAGGTGACACAGGTGACACAGGTGACACAGGTGACACAGAGTGACACAGATGACACAGGAGGTGATAGGGGTGACACAGGTGACACAGGTGACACTCACCTGCCCATGGTCTCCTCAGTGTCACACACCTGAGCAGGTCGTGGCGCGCCGCCGCCCGCAGGTGACACACAGTGACACACAGGGGTGACACAGTGACACAGGAGGTGACAGAGATGACACAGTGACACACAGGTGACACACAGGTGACACTCACCTGGCCTGGCTCTCCTCAGTGTCACACACCTGAGCAGGTCGTGGCGCGCCGCCGCCCGCAGGTGACACACAGTGACACACAGGGGTGACACAGGAGGTGACACAGGTGACACAGGTGACACAGGTGACACAGGTGACACTCACCTGGCCTGGCTCTCCGCAGTGTCACACACCTGAGCAGGTCGTGGCGCGCCGCCGCCCGCAGGTGACACACAGTGACACAGACAATGACACAGTGACACACAGGAGGGCTGTAGCTCACACAGGTGACACAGGAGGGATGTAGCTCACACAGGAGGTGACACAGGTGACACACAGATGACACAGGTGACACAGGTGACACTCACCTGGCCTGGCTCTCCTCAGTGTCACACACCTGAGCAGGTCGTGCCTCGCCGCCGCCCGCAGCAGCGCCCGCAGGTGACACAGAGTGACACACAGGGGTGACACAGGAGGTGACACAGTGACACAGGAGGGATGTAACTCACACAGGTGACACACAATGACACAGTGACACACAGGTGACACTCACCTGGCCTGGCTCTCCGCAGTGTCACACACCTGAGCAGGTCGTGCCTCGCCGCCGCCCGCAGCAGCGCCCGCAGCGTGCCCAGGTCCCCCTCGTGGCACAGCCCCCTCCTCTCCAGCTCCAGCAGCAGCTCCAGCCCTGTCCCCGCGCGGTGACAGCGCCGCCCCTCCTTGGGGACATCGCTGTCGCCGTCCTCGTGTCGCGATAGGCGCTGATCGAGCAGCAGGGACAACAGCGCCACCTCGCTGTGGCTCAGCTGCGCCGCCACCACCTCGAACAGGCGGTGCAGCGACACCATCCCATAATAGTCCAGGCACTCCTCCTCCTCGTCGCGGGGATGTCGCGACATGGGCGGGGCGATGTCGCGATTGGTGTCACCGCCGCCTCCCCAGAGTGGGGAGTGGAGCTGGGAGAGGGCGCGCAGGGACTCCACGGTGAGGGGACAGCGAGGGGACAGCGAGGGGACAGCCGGGGGTGGCACCTGTGGGGAGGGGGAGGGGTTAGAGGGGTTTGGCTCCGCCCCCCCGGGAGGGTGACACAGGTGACAAAGGGGCGTGGTGGCACCTGGACCCTTTGGTGTCACCTGGACCCCCAAAATAAGAAATAAAAAATAAAATTATAAAGTGACAAAGGTGACAAAAGGGTGGTGGTGGCACCTGGACCCTCCCCAAATAAGAAATAAAAATAAAATTAAAAAGTGACAAAGGTGACAAAGGGTGGTGGTGTCACCTGGACACCCCCGGTGTCACCTGGATCCCCCAGATAAAAAATAAAATTAAAAAGTGACAGAGGTGACAAAAGGGTGGCAGGGTCACCTCGACTCCGCCAAATAAGAAATAAAAAATAAATTTATAAAGTGACACAGGTGACAAATGGGGGTGGTGGCACCTGGACCCTTTGGTGGCACCCCCAGTGTCACCTGGAACCCATCAAATAAAAAATAAAATTAAAAAGTGACACAGGTGACAAAAGGGTGGCAGGGTCACCTCGACCGCCCCCAGCCCCAGATAAGAAATAATAAATAAATAAATAAATAAAAAATTAATTTATAAAGTGACAGAGGTGACAAAGGGTGGTGGTGGCACCTGGGTCCCCCAGGTAAAAAATAAAAAATAAAATTTATAAAGTGACAAAGGTGACAAAAAGGTGGTGGTGGCACCTGGACACCCCCAGTGTCACCTGGAACCCCCAAATAAGAAATAAAAAATAAATTTATAAAGTGACACAGGTGACAAAAGGGTGGCAGGGTCACCTTGACCGCCCCCAGTCCCAAATAAGAAAAAATAAATAAATAAATAAATAAATAAATAAATAAATAAATAAAGTGACAAAGGTGACAACATGGTCGCAGTGGCACCTGGACACCCCCAAATAAGAAATAAAAAGTAAAATTTAAAAGTGACAAAGGTGACAAATGGGGGTGGTGGCACCTGGACCCTTTGGTGTCACCAGGACAGCCCCCAGTGTCACCTGGAACCCCCCACATAAGAAATAAAAAATAAATTTAAAAAGTGACAAATGTGACAAAGGGTGGTAGTGGGACCTGGACCCTCCCCAGATAAGAAATAAAAATAAATTTATAAAGTGACAAAGGTGACAAAAGGGTGGCAGTGCCATCTGGACACCCCCAGTGTCAACTAATAAGAAATAAAAAATAAAATTAAAAAGTGACAGAGATGACAAATAGTGGTGGCAGTGTCACCTGGACCCCCACAGTGTCACCTAATAAGAAATAAAAATAAATTTTAAAAGTGACAAAGGTGACAAAGGGTGGTGGTGTCACCTCGACCCCCCTCAGCCTCAGATAAAAAATAAAAAATAAAATTAAAAAGTGACAAAAGTGACAAAAGGGTGACAGTGCCACCTCGACCCCCCCAGTGTTACCTCGTGAGAAATAAAAAACAAAATTAAAATAAAATTTAAAGGTTGGAATCCCCCCAAATTTATTAGACACCCCAAAAAACTCCTCAGGGACCCCCAAAAACTCCTCAGGGAGCCCCAAAAACTCCTCAGAGATCCCTCAGGGGAAAGTTTTACCTCACAAATCCCCTCAGAACTCCCCCAAAACTCCTCAGAATCTCCTCAAGGAAAAGTTTCCCCTCACAAACCCCCTCAGAACTTCCTCAGGGGGAAATTTTACCTCACAAATCCCCTCAGAACTCCCCCAAACCCCCTCAGAGCCCCCTCAGGGAAAAGTTTTACCTCACAAATCCCCTCACAAACCCCCTCAGAACCTCCTCAAGGCGCTGTTTCCCCTCACAAATCCCCTCAGAATCCTCATCAGAGAAAAGTCTCCCCTCACAAATCCCCTCACATCCCCTCACAACCCCCTCAGATCTCTGTTTTCCCCCACAAATCCCCTCAGATCCCCTCAGATCTCTGTTTCTCCTCAAAAACCCCATCAGATCTCTGTTTTCCCCCACAAACCCCCTCAGAATCCTCATCAGGACGAAGTTTCTCCTCACAAATCCCCTCACAAACCCCCTGAGATCGATGTTTTCCCTCACAACCTCCTCAAGGGGGTGTTTCCCCTCACAAAACCCCTCAGAAGTGCCTCAGATCCCCTTTAAACTCCCCAAAAACCCCTCAGAGCCCCCTCAGGGGAAAGTTTCCCCTCACAAACTCCCTCAGAGCGATGTTTCCCCTCACAAACCCCCTCAGAACCTCCTCAAGGGGAAACTTTACCTCACAAATCCCCTCAGAACCGCCTCAGATCCCCTCACAAACCCCCTCAGATCGATGTTTTCCCTCACAAACCCTTCAGAATCCTCATCAGGGGAAAGTTTTACCTCACAAACCCCCTCAGATCCCCTCACAAACCCCCTCAGATCTCTGTTTCCCCTCACAAACCCCCTCAGATCCCCTCAGAACCCCCTCAGATCTCTGTTTCCCCTCCCCAAACCCCCTCCCCGCCCCTCTCGGGGTGGGTTTCCCCTCACAAACCGCCCCCTCCGGGGGGTTTCCCCTCACAAACCGCCCCCTCCGGGGCTCCCCCCGCTCTCCCCAGCCCCGCCAGGGTCCCGGGACCCCCCCAGCCCTCACCGGCTCCGCCGCCCGGATCCTTCTGGCACCTTCGATGGCTCCGCGCATGCGCCGCCCACCCAGGCCCCGCCCCTTTCCCCGGACCACGCCCCTTCCCCACACGCGGCCGCGGCGCGCCCGCCCACGTGACCCACGTGAGTGGGCGGGGTCTGCGTGGTGACCACGCCCCATCCCTAAGGCCACGCCCACCCCACCATTAGAACTGAGAGCAAGGGGCGGGGCCAAGTTTTAATTACGGGGTTTGTGTTAATTAGGGGGTGTTTGTGTTAATTAGGGGGTGTTTGTGTTAATTAGGGGGTGTTTGTGTTAATTAGGGGGGTGTCTGCGTTAATTAGAAAGGGCTCTGTTAATTAGGGGACGCTCTGTTAATTAGGGGAGGGGTTGTTTTTGATGGGAGGGGTCTCTGTTAATTAGTGAGGGTCTCTATTAATTAGGGGAGGGTCTCTATTAATTAGGGGAGGGTCTCTATTAATTAGGGGAGGGTGTCTATTAATTAGAAGGGTCTGTATTAATTAGGAGGGTCTCTATTAATTAGGGAGGGTCTCTATTAATTAAAAGGGGATGTCTGTTAATTAGGGAGGGTCTCTATTAATTAGGAGGGTTTTTATTAATTAGGGAAGGGTCTCTATTCATTAGGGGAGGGTCTCTATTAATTAGGGGGTCTCTATTAATTGGGAGGGTCTCTATTAATTAAGGGAGGGTCTCTATTAATTAGGGGGTCTCTATTAATTGGGGGGGTCTCTGTTAATTAGTGAGGGTCTCAATTAGGGGGGTCTCTATTAATTAGGGGGGTCTCTCTTAATTAGGGGGGGTCTCTATTAATTAGGGGAGGGTGCCTATTAATTAGAAGGGTCTGTATTAATTAGGAGGGTCTCTATTAATTAGGGGAGGGTCTCTACTAATTAGAAGGGTTTCTATTAATTAGAGGAGGATCGCTATTAATTAGGGGGTCTCAATTAAGGGAGGGTCTCTCTTAATTAGGAGAAGGTCTCTATTAATTAGGGGAGGGTTTCTATTAATTAGGAAGGGTGTCTATTAATTAGGGGAGGGTCTCTAGTAATTAGAAGGGTTTCTGTTAATTGGGGGGGTCTCTAAAAACTCGGGGAGATTCTGGTAATTGGGGGGTGTTTGTTAATTAAGGGGGTCTCTGTTAATTAGGAGGGTCTTTATTAATTAGGGAAGGGTCTCTATTAATTAGGGGGGTCACTGTTAATTGGGGGGGCTCAGATCCCCTCGGAGAGGTCTCCATATCGCGAGGGGCGGGGCGGAAGCGGCGGCGATGTCGCGACAGGTGGGGGAGAGAAAAAAACAAAACCCAGGCCACGCCCCCAGGGTAAACCCCGCCCCAAACCCCGCCCAGACCACGCCCCCTGCTGGCCCCGCCCCCGCGTGCGGCCGCACGTGCGGGGCCGCGTGTGGAGACACGTGAGGGGGCGTGGCCAAACCCACCCCGCCCCGGGCATGCGCGGTTCTCACAGTGAGGCGTGGCCTGACGCGAACCACGCCCCCTCCTTGAATCGCGCTCGCTGATTGGTCAGCGCGGGATCAGCCCCAAAACCGCTCAAAATCGCCCCAAAATGCCCCAAAACCGCCCAAACTCGGCCGTGAGCCCCAAAACACGGCCCTGGGCCCCACCAAAAATTGATAGGAGGGAAGGGAGGGGCAGGTTTGGGGGTTCCTGGGGGTCCCACGTCCCTTTAGGGGGGATTGAAGGAAACATAAAACCCCCCCGGGTGTTCACAAAGCGCCTTAAAAGGAGAGCGGGATGGAAAATGCCCCCCATAAATTGAGGGAGGGTCGTGCAGGGGGGCGATTCCGGGGGATTTTGGGGGGTCTTGGTGCGGCTCGGGGACGCGGAAGTGACCGGAGTGGGGGAAATGCCGCGCTCGGTGCATTCTGGGACAACCCCGGCCAAAAAAAATAATCCTCGTCGCGGATTGGCTGTCGCTTAGCAACGCCCGCGCAAAGCCCGCAGCTGATTGGCTGTCGCTTAGCAACGCCCACCCGGAAGTTGAGCACAAGGAGTCGTTGCTTGGCAACGCTCGCGCGAGCCGCGCGCTGATTGGCTGCAGCGCGCGATGCACGCCGGGAGCCGCGCGCTGATTGGCTGCCGCGCAAGACACGCGACCGGAAATGAACGCGGCGCGAGGACACCTGGGATCGCGCGTTGCCAGGCAACGGCGGCGCCAAACCGGAAGTGCGGCCTAAGCGCCGGGAACGGGCCCGAGACCCCCCGGGATCCCCTCAGAGACCCCCGGGACCCCCTCAGGGACCCCCCCGGGATGGCGGAGGGGGCTCCAGGGGCAGCCCCGAGCTCGGGAGGTTTTTTTTTTGGGGGGGAATTTTGAGGAGCGAGGCCCGCGGGGCAGCGCGGGAAGCGGCGGAACTGCGAAATCTTTATTGGTTATTATTTAATTCTTTTTTTTTTGTTTTGTTTTGTTTCGTTTTTCTTTTTTTTCGTTTAATACATTCTCCGAGTGATTCCCCCCCCTCCCCCCCCCGCGCGCGCGCCCCCTCCCCCCCCTCCCCCTCCCCCACTATTTACAGGTGTCAATAAGGCTTCAGAGAGACCCCTCCCCCCCCCTCCTCCCCTCCCCCACCCCCGGACAGTACAATACAGGCACTTGGAGACCCCCTCCCCCCCCTCCCCTCCCCCACCCCGCCCCTCCCCCCCCCCCACGGTGGGTCAGGGGTGCCCCCCCCGAGCCCACCCCCCATTTTTTGGTTACATCAAAGTTTGTACAAGGGGGGGACCCCCAAAAAAAACGGGAGAGAGACCCCCAGGAAAGGGGGGGGAGGGGAGGGGGAGGGGGGAGGGGCTGTGCCGGCGGCCCCTCCCCCCCAATTTGCATTTTTTTGGGGACAAAAATCCGGATTTGTGCTTCAGAGCCCGTTTTTTTTTTTTGGGGGGGGGGGGGGTTCACCCGTTTTTTTTTTTATTTTTAAATTTTTTGGGGGTTTCCCCCCCCAATTTTTTGGGGTCTCCCCCATTTTTTGGGGGGGGAGGGGCTTCCACCCGTTTTTATTTTTTTTTTTTTTTAAGGGGGGGCTCCGCTCGTTGTTTTTTTTTTTTTTTAGGGGGGGTTCCCCCTCCCCTCCCCCCACAAATTTTCCAGCCCCTCCCCCACACTCAAGGCATCCCTAAAAAAAAAAAATAAAAATAAAAACAAAAAATTAAAAAAAAAATCAGTGGGGGCGGGGCCTCGCTCTGCGCCCCTCCCCCCACTCCCTGCACAGAGCCCCTCCCCCATTCCGGGCTGGGGGGGGAGGGGAGGGGCCAATCAATCAATCAATCAATCAATCAATTCGCCCCTCCCCCCTCATTAAGGCAGTGGGGGAGGGGTCAGGGTGGGGGAGGGGTTTGTGGGGGGGGAGGGGCGCCCCTCCCCCACCCCATCATGACTCCAGGGACAGCTGAGCCGCCGCCCGGTGCAGCTCCGCGCTCGCCCTTCGCCCCTCCCCCTCCCCTCCCCCCTCCCCGCCCCCCGCCCCTCCCCCCGCCCCTCCCCCCTCCCTCCCGCGCCGCTTGAAGCGCAGCTTGAGCGGCACGCGGGGGGGGGAGGGGCCGGACGAGGAGGAAGAGGAGGAGCTCAGCGGTGGGGGAGGGGTCGTCGGAGACCCCCCCTCGGTTTTGGGGGCGGGTGGGGGAGGGGCGAACACCTCGTCCTCCTCCTCCTCCTCCTCCTCCCCCTCCCCCTCCTCGCTCAGCTCCTCCACCTCCACCTCCTCCCCCTCCCCCACCTGCTCCACCTTGATGTGGGGGGGGGGCTGCTCCTTTCCCGCCCCTCCCCCACCCCCTGATGATGACGATGATGATGATGATGATGATGGGGGAGGGGCCGCCCCTCCCCCCCCGCTCTTCTCCCGCTGCCTCCTGCCGGGGGGAGGGGGCTGCAGCTTGAACGGGAACGGGGCGTGGCCTGGGGGTGGGGGAGGGGGATGGGGATGAGGGGGGGGTGGGGGAGGGGCGTGGGGGAGCAGCAGCGCGGGCGGGGGGCAGGGCAGGAAGGCGCGGGGGCTCAGGTGATAACTGAGCACGCTCCGCGCCTGCGCCGCCAGCGCGCGCTGCAGGTCCTCGGCCGAGAAGGAGAAGTGCGACCCTCCCCCACCCCCCCCTCCCCCTCCCCCCCCAGAACCCCCTCCCCCACCCCCGGACCCCCCGAAGAGCGGGCTCAGGGTGGGGGAGGGGATGTACGCCAGGTGCGGGGGGCTCAGGGGCCGCGCGGGGGATAAGGGGGGAGGGGGGAGCAGCGCCCCTCCCCCACCACCCCCCTCCCCACCTCCCCCACCTCCCCCTCCCCCACCCAGCGGGGAGGGGGGGAAGGGGCTCAGCGGGGGCTCGCGGGGGGGGTAGAGGCGGAACAGCCCCTCGGGGGTCAGGCGGGGTGGGGGATGGGCGGGGAGGTGGCGGAACCCCGCCCCTCCCCCACCCGAGGTAAGAGTGGGGGGAGGGGGCAGCGGAGGCGGGTGGGGGAGGGGCGGGGGGGGCTCCTCGGGCTCCTCGGAGCCGTCGCTGAGCGAGCCCAGGCGGGGGAAGGGCGAGGGGGGAGGGGCCAGAAGAGGGGGGAGGGGGCCCCGCCCCGCCCCCACCGTCCGGGTTCGGGGGAGGGGGGGGAGGGGGAGGGGTGGGGGAGGGGCCGGGCAGGGGGGGGAAGCGGAAGTGGGACCCCCCCGTGGGCAGGGGGGGGGCGCTCTGCGGCAGCGGGGGCCCTGTGGGGGGAGAAAGGGGGGAGGGGTTAGAGGGGTGGGGGAGGGGAGGGGGGGCGCCTGGGCGTGGTCTGGGCGTGGCCTGGGGACACCTGGGGGCACCTGGGCGTGGCCAGGGCACACCTGGGCACACCTGGATGCACCTGGGTATGACCTGAGCACACCTGGCCACGCCCAGCCACACCCTGGCCTCACCTGGCCACACCCTGACCACGCCCAGACACACCTGGAGCCCTCCCAGCCCCACCCTGCCCTCACCTGTCCCAGCCCCCCTCACCTGTCCCAGCCCCCCTCACCTGTCCCATCCTCCCTCACCTGTCCCAGCCCCCCTCACCTGTCACACCTGTCCATTCACACCTGTCCATTCACACCTGTCCTTACCTGTGAGCCCCAGGTCGATGAAGGGGTAGTTCCCATACCCACACCCCCCTCACCTGTGCACACCTGTCCATTCACACCTGTCCTTACCTGTCAGCCCCAGGTCGATGAAGGGGTTGAAGGACAGGTCCCACCCCTCTCACCTGTCACACCTCTCACACCTGTCCATGCATACCTGTCTCACCTGTCCCAGCCCTCCTCACCTGTCCATCCACACCTGTCCCTGCTCACCTGTGAGCCCCAGGTCGATGAAGGGGCAGTTCCCATACCCACACACCCCTCACCTGTCACACCTGTACATTCACACCTGTCCTCACCTGTCAGTCCCAGGTCGATGAAGGGATGGTCCCTAACCCCTCACCTGTCACACCTGTCTCACCTGTGCACACCTGTCCTGTCCTTACCTGTGAGCCCCAGGTCAATGAAGGGATAATCCCCACCCCCTCACCTGTCACACCTGTCACACCTGTGCACACCTGTCCTTACCTGTGAGCCCCAGGTCGATGAAGGGGATTGAAGGACAGGTCCCACCCCCCTCACCTGTCTCACCTGTCACACCTGTCTCACCTGTGAGCCCCAGGTCAATGAAGTGATAATTCCCACCCCCTCACCTGTTCACACCTGTGCACACCTGTCCCACCTGTCCATTCACACCTGTGTCACCTGTCACACCTGTCACACCTGTCTCACCTGTCCATTCACACCTGTCCATGCTCACCTGTGAGCCCCAGGTCAATGAAGGGGTAGTTCCCACCCCCCTCACCTGTGCACACCTGTGCAGTCTCACCTGAGAGCCCCAGGTCGATGGAGGGATGGTTCCTAACCCCTCACCTGTCCATTCACACCTGTCCCACCTGTCCACGCACACCTGTCTTTGCTCACCTGTCAGTCCCAGGTCGATGAAGGGATGGTTCCCGCCCCCTCACCTGTCACACCTGTCCATTCACACCTGTCCCAGCCCCTCACCTGTCTCACCTGTCCATTCACACCTGTGCAGTCTCACCTGAGAGCCCCAGGTCGATGAAGGGATTGAAGGACAGGTCCCACCCCGTCACCTGTCACACCTGTCCTGTCTCACCTGTGAGCCCCAGGTGGATGAAGGGATGGTCCCTAACCCCTCACCTGTCCATTCACACCTGTCCCAGCCCCTCACCTGTCTCACCTGTGAGTCCCAGGTCGATGAAGGGGCAGTTCCCACCCCCTCACCTGTCACACCTGTGCACACCTGTCCATTCACACCTGTACACACCTGTCCATTCACACCTGTCCAGTCTCACCTGTCAGTCCCAGGTCGATGAAGGGGTTGAAGGACAGGTCCCACCCCCCACACCTGTCTCACCTGTGCACACCTGTCCATTCACACCTGTGCAGTCTCACCTGTCAGCCCCAGGTTGATGAAGGGGCTGTCCCCACCCCCCACACCTGTCCCACCTGTCTCACCTGTGAGCCCCAGGTCGATGAAGGGGCCGTTCCCATCCCCCCACACCTGTGCACACCTGTCCTGTCTCACCTGTGAGCCCCAGGTTGATGAAGGGGCCGTTCCCATCCCCCCTCACCTGTCACACCTGTTCACACCTGTCCTTACCTGTGAGCCCCAGGTCGATGAGGGGATGGTCCCTAACCCCTCACCTGTCCATTCACACCTGTCCCAGCCCCTCACCTGTCTCACCTGTGAGCCCCAGGTCGATGAAGGGGTAGTTGACCAGCACCAGTTTGTTGAAGTTGAACTTGTAGGTGAATCGCTTCCCCTTGGTCTTGTGCAGGATGCGCTTGTTGTAGTAATACCTGTGGGGGAGGGGCGGGGTGAGCACCTGGGCACACCTGGGCACACCTGGGCACACCTGGGCACACCTGGGCACACCTGGGGGGCGGGGCTGAGCACCTGGGGGGGAGCTGAGCACACCTGGGCACACCTGGGCACACCTGGGGGGCGGGGCTGAGCACCTGGGCACACCTGGGCACACCTGGGGGGCGGGGTGACACACCTGGGCACACCTGGGCACACCTGGGCACACCTGGGGGGCGGGGCTGACACACCTGGGCACACCTGGGCACACCTGGGGACACTTGGGGGGACTGAGGTGGGATTTGGGGTCCCCCAGGTGTGCCCAGGTGTGTCACACGTATCCCAGGTGTGTCCCCAGGTACCCCCAGGTATGTCCCTGCCCACCCAGGTGACCCCAGGTGTGTCCCGTACCTGAGGGCGCGGCTGAGCTTGTCGTAGTTCATGTGGGGCTTGCACTTGCGCACCCCCCAGAGCCCCCCAGGTGTGTCCAGGTGTGTCCCCAGGTGTCCCCAGGTGTGTCCCCGTACCTGAGGGCGCGGCTGAGCTTGTCGTAGTTCATGTGGGGCTTGCACTTGCGCACCCCCCAGAGCCGCGCCACCTCGTCGGGGTCCTTGATGACGAACTCGCCGTAGTCGCCCTGCCAGGCGATGACCTCGCGGTACTGCTCCTGCCGCAGCAGCTCCAGGATGAAGTGCCAGAGCTGGATCTGCCGCGAGCCGGGGCTGGACTCGGCCTTGTACGCCCACTCGGGGAACGCGAACCCTGCCGGTGACATCATCATCATCATTGTGACGTCATCAGTGACATCATCACCATCATTGATATATCATCGCTGTTATAGCACTGTGACGTCATCAGTGTGACATCATCACTGTGACGTCATCACCGAGCCGGGGCTGGACTCGGCCTTGTACGCCCACTCGGGGAACGCAAATCCTGTGTGACGTCATCAGTGATGTCATCAGTGACATCATCATCATTATAATCATCATTGATATATCATTGCTGTTACAGCACTGTGACATCATCAGTGTGACATCATCCCTGAGCCGGGGCTGGACTCGGCCTTGTGCGCCCACTCGGGGAACGCGAACCCTGAAGGGTTAATGACGTCATCAGTGTGACGTCATCATCGTCATTGATATATCATTGCTGTTATAGCACTGTGACGTCATCACTGTGACGTCATCACTGTGACGTCATCCCTGAGCCGGGGCTGGACTCGGCCTTGTGCGCCCACTCGGGGAACGCGAACCCTGTGTGACATCATCAGTGACATCATCATCAGTGTGACATCATCATCACTGTGACATCATCATCATCATCATCATCATTGATAAATCATCGCTGTTATAGCACTGTGACGTCATCAGTGTGACATCATCACTGTGTGACATCATCCCTGAGCCGGGGCTGGACTCGGCCTTGTACGCCCACTCGGGGAACGCAAACCCTGTGTGACGTCATCAGTGTGACATCATCATCATCATCACTGTGACGTCATCAGTGTGACATCCTCATCATCATCATCATTGATATATCATCGCTGTTATAGCACTGTGACATCATCAGTGTGACGTCATCACCGAGCCGGGGCTGGACTCGGCCTGGTGCGCCCACTCGGGGAACGCGAACCCTGAAGGGTTAATGACATCATCATCATAATCAGTGTGACATCATCATCATCATCATTGATAGAGCATCACTGTTATAGCACTGTGACATCATCAGTGTGTGACATTGTCCCTGAGCCGGGGCTGGACTCGGCCTTGTGCACCCACTCGGGGAACGCGAACCCTGCGTGACGTCATCAGTGACATCGTCACCATCATTGATATATCATCGCTGTTATAGCACTGTGACATCATCAGTGTGACGTCATCACCGAGCCGGGGCTGGACTCGGCCTTGTACGCCCACTCGGGGAACGCGAACCCTGCCGGTGACATCATCATCATCAGTGTGACGTCATCAGCGACATCATCACCATCATTGATATATCATCTCTGTTATAGCACTGTGACGTCATCAGTGTGACATCATCACCGAGCCGGGGCTGGACTCGGCCTTGTACGCCCACTCGGGGAACGCAAATCCTGTCAGTGACGTCATCAGTGATGTCATCATCATCAGTGTGACATCATCATCATCATCATTGATATATCATCCCTGTTATAGCACTGTGACGTCATCACCGAACTGGGGCTGGACTCGGCCTTGTACGCCCACTCGGGGAACGCAAATCCTGTCGGTGACATCATCAGTGTGACATCATCATCATCAGTGTGACATCATCATCATCCATCATCATCATCATTGATATATCATCGCTGTTATAGCACTGTGACGTCATCACTGTGACATCATCCCTGAGCCGGGGCTGGACTCGGCCTTGTGCGCCCACTCGGGGAACGCGAACCCTGCGTGACGTCATCATCATCAGTGTGACGTCATCAGTGTGACATCATCATCCTCATCATCATCATTATCATTGATATATCATCGCTGTTATAGCACTGTGACATCATCACTGTGACATCATCACTGTGACATCATCCCTGAGCGGGGGCTGGACTCGGCCTTGTGCGCCCACTCGGGGAACGCAAACCCTGCCAGTGACATCATCAGTGACGTCATCAGTGTGACATCATCAGTGTGACATCATCATCATCATCATCATCACCATCAGTGATATATCATCGCTGTTATAGCACTGTGACATCATCAGTGTGACGTCATCCCTGAGCCGGGGCTGGACTCGGCCTTGTACGCCCACTCGGGGAACGCGAACCCTGTGTGACGTCATCAGTGTGACATCATCATCAGTGTGACATCATCATCATCATCATCCTCATCATCATTGATATATCATGGCTGTTATAGCACTGTGACGTCATCACTGTGACGTCATCACTGTGACATCATCACCGAGCCGGGGCTGGACTCGGCCTTGTACGCCCACTCGGGGAACGCGAACCCTGCGTGACGTCATCAGTGACATCATCAGTGACATCATGATCATCATCATCATCACTGATATATCATCGCTGTTATAGCACTGTGACGTCATCACTGTGACATCATCACTGTGACGTCATCACCGAGCCGGGGCTGGACTCGGCCTTGTGCGCCCACTCGGGGAACGCGAATCCTGTGTGACATCATCAGTGTGACATCATCATCATCATCATCATCATCACTGTGACGTCATCATCATCAGTGTGACATCATCATCATCATCTATACATCAGTGATATATCATCGCTGTTATAGCACTGTGACATCATCAGTGTGACATCATCCCTGAGCCGGGGCTGGACTCGGCCTTGTGCGCTCACTCGGGGAACGCAAATCCTGTCAGTGACATCATCAGTGTGACATCATCATCAGTGTGACATAATCATCATCATCACTGATATATCATCGCTGTTATAGCACTGTGACATCATCACTGTGACATCATCAGTGTGACGTCATCCCTGAGCCGGGGCTGGACTCGGCCTTGTGCGCCCACTCGGGGAACGCAAATCCTGTCAGTGACGTCATCAGTGTGACATCATCATCATCATCATTGAGAAATCATCGCTGTTATAGCACTGTGACATCATCAGTGTCAGTGTGACATCATCAGTGTGACATCATCAATGTCACTATGACGTCATAATCATCATCAATATATCAGCCCTGTGACGTCATCAATGTCACTGTGACATCATCCGTGTGACGTCATCGCTGTCCCCTCCTGTCTCCATTGGGGGACACAAAACCCAAGTGATGACGTCATCAGTGACGTCATAACTGAGACATAATTGTTGTGACGTCATCGTGACATCATCAGTGCCGCCGTGACGTCATCAGCGTCACCTCTCGGGGATCACAACCCCCAAAGTGACATCTATGACGTCATCCCTGTGATGTCATCAATGACGTCAGCGCCGCCCCCACCCCAAAACTCCCCGAAATTTGGGGAGACCTGGGGTGACCTCAGGACCCTCCCCCCAAAATTTGGGGGCTCAGCCCCTCCCCCACCCCAAAAAACCCCCAAAAACAGCACAAAAAAAAGAAAAATAAAAAAAAATCCCGGTCCCAAAATGGCCCCAAAAAAACCCCAAAAAATAAAAATTCTAAAAATGTCACCCAAAAAAACTAACCCCAAAATGACACCCAAAAAACTGCAAAAATCACCCCAAAAAATCACCCAAAATTCGGGAACCCCCAAAAAAGGAGCCCCCAAAAAAATCCCAAAATCTCGGGGTCCCCAAAAATAAAACCCCAAAATCAGAATAAAAAATAATCCTCAAAATTGCAAAAAAAAAATTCCCCTCAAAAAATAAATAAAAAAATTCCCCAAAAATCCCAATAATCCCCCCCTAAAAAATCCCCCCAAAATTTCCCAAAAATCCCAAAAAAATCCTCAAAAAATCCTCAAAAAATCCCAAAAATAATCCCAAAAAAATCCTCAAAAAATCCCAAAAAAATCTCAAAGAAATCCCCAAAAAATCCCCCCAAAAAATAAAAAAAAATTTTAAAAAATCCCCCAAAAATCCCAAAATAATCCCAAAAACATCCCCCAAAAAATTTTTTAAAAAATCCAAAAAAAATCCCAGTTCTGAACCTGCACCCCAAAAAAATTTCCCTAAAAATTTTTGGGTCTGGGGTCTCCCCTCCCCCTCCCCCTGTGCTGGGAGGGGCTTTGGGGGTGGGGGAGGGGCCTGGGAGTGATGGGGGAGGGAAAATGGGGTGGGGGAGGGGCCTGGGGAGGGGTTTTGGGGATGGGGGAGGGGTTTAGGGGTGGGGTTTGAGGGTGGGGGAGGGGCCTGGGGATGATGGGGGAGGGGTTTTGGGGGTGGGGGAGGGGTTTGATGGGTGGGGGAGGGGCCGGACACACTCGGGGAGGGGTTTTAAAGGGGTGGGGGAGGGGTTTTGGGAGGGTGGGGGAGGGGTTTTTGGGGGTGGGGGAGGGGTTTTAAGGGGTGGGGGAGGGGTTTTGGGAGGGTGGGGGAGGGGCCGGACACACTCGGGGTCTGTTCTCGGCCGGGCCCGCGGTGACGTCACCGCTGTCAATGGGGGCTCTGTTCTGGGGGGGGGAGGGGCACGAGAAGGGACCCCGAAAATTCCGGAAAAGCCAAAAAACAAAATGGGACCCAAAAAATAAACGGGGACCCCAAAATGGGACCGGGACCCCCCAAAAACTCCGGAAAGAGCCAAAAAACGGGACCGGGACCCCAAAAAAACAAACGGGGACCCCCAAAAACCAACCAGAGACCCCCGGGATGGCCCCAAAAATATTCAGGGACCCCAAAAAATTCCGAGAGAGCCCAAAAAACGAGACTGGGACCCCAAAAACCGGGACTGGGACCCCCGGAGAGACCCCAAATCCAATCAGGGACCCCAAAATCGGGACCGGGACCCCCGAGATGGCCCCAAAATCACTCGGGGACCCCCAGAGAGACCCCAAAACTCCTCAGGGACCCCCAAAACCGCCCCAAAAACCAATCGGGGACCCCAAAAGTGACCCCAAAACCGGACCAGGATCCCAAAAGAGACCCCAAAATCAACAAGGGACCCCCAAAATCAACCCCAAAACTCCTCAGGGACCCCCAAAACTTTTCAGGGACCCCCAAAATCAACCTCAAAACTCCTCAGGGACGCCAAAATCGGGTCCGGGACCCCCCAAAATCTCCCCAAAATCAATCGGGGACCCCAAAAGTGACCCCAAAACCAGACCAGGATCCCAAAAGAGACAAAAAAATCAACCAGAGACCCCCAAAAATCAATCGAGGACCCCCAAAATCAGCCCCAAAACTCCTCAGGGACCCCAAAATCGGGACCGGGACCCCCCAAAACCTCCCAAAATCCAATCTGGGACCCCAAAAGTGACCCCAAAATGAACAGGGACCCCCAAAACCGCCCCAAAAATCACTCGGGGACCCCCAAAACTCCCCCGGGACCCCAAACCCGACCCCGGGAGGGACTCGGGGACCCCCCCAGGACCCCCCAAAATCGGAGCCCCCCCTCCCCCCACCCCAATTTGGGGATTTTTGGAACTTTTCGGGCCCCGCCCCAAACTTTGAAGCCCCTCCCCCCCAATCTCAGCCCCTCCCCCAAATTTTGGGGGGGGGGGGAGGGGCGGCCCCTCCAGCAGGGGGCGCTGTCCTTGGGGGGGAGGGGCGTGGCCAAACCCGGAGGGGGGAGGGGCCAAATTTAAACCCTGGGGGGGGGGGAGCCCCCTCCCCAAATTAATTAAACCTTAATTAACGGGGTTTAATTAACGCGGGACCGCCCCCAAATTCCGCGTGGGGGGAGGGGCCAAACCCACGCCCCCCCCCCTCCCCCCATCCAAAACACACAACGTGGCAGCGCCTCTCCCCCACCCGTGGGAATTCTTGGGGGGGGGGGTCCTGCCCCTCCCCCCCCTCCCCCCCCCCCCACCCCACGCGGATTTTTTGGGGGGGGGTCGCGGCTTTTTTTTTTTTTTTTTTTGGGGGTGGGGGAGGGGAACGCAACAGGTCCCGAAACTCCGTGGGAAAGGAGAGGGGGGGGGAGGGGTGGGAAAAGTCGCCCCCCACCCCCCCAAAAAAAAGCGAGGGGGGGGTGGGGGAGGGGTCACGCGCGTGGGGCCCCACGTGGGGGGAGGGGGGAGGGGAAAAAGGGGGGGGAGGGGGGGGAGGGAAAGTTTGCGGGCGCCGATGAGGGGGAGGGGGGGGAGGGGAGGAACTTTCCCCCTCCCCCCTCCCGCGTGGGGGGATCCCCCCCCCCCCCAAAATAAAAAAGTTTCTCCTCCCCCCCCTCCCCGAATTTTGATTTTTTGGGGGGATGGGGGGGGGGAGGGGAGGGGGGGGGTCGCAGTCCCCACCTGCGTCCGCCGGAGTCTTCATGGCTCCGCTGCCGCCGCCGTCCCCGATCGCGCCCCCCCCCCCCCTTTCCCTCCTCCTCCGCCCCTCCCCCACCCCCGCCCGGCCCCGCCCCCCGCCCCTCCCCCCTTCCCCGCCCCCTCCCCGCGTCAGCGCCGCGTCCCTATGGCGACAGGCCACGCCCCCAGCGCGGTAAGCCACGCCCACTCAACCTTAAAGGGACCGCGGGACGGAATTTGGGGGGGTGGGGAGGGGTGGGGGAGGGGCGGGGAGGGGTGGGGGAGGGGCACAGAGCGCCCAGACCCCTCCCCCACCCCGGGAAGGGAATTTGGGGATTTTTTTTTTGGTAAAAAAGGGGCGTGGCCGCTGAGATCACGTGGGGGCCGCACGTGGCTCGCCCCTCCCCCCCCCTCCCCCCGCCCGGCGGCTGTCGCCCCTCCCCCCACCCCGTGCTATAAATAACCTCATTAATTATTCAGCTGTTAATGAGCTCAGAGGGGGCGGGGCCTGGCCACGCCCTCCCGCCCCTCCCCCACACCCACCCAGGGGGCGTGGCTTGATTTTGGGGGCGGGGCTTTGAGAAAACCAAACCGCGCATGCGCGCAAAGGGGCGGAGCCTCCACAGCGAAGGGGCGTGGTTAACGCGAAGAGGCGTGGCTCTCCATGAAAGGGGCGTGGCCTCAGCAGCTCCAGCGTGTCACACACGCCCCCCCCGCCTTCCCTGATTGGTCAGAACTCGCGGCCAATCAGAACGCGCCGCGGTGACCTCATCGCTCGGCCGCCCCGGCTCGCCATTGGCCGGCGCTGGCCACGCCCCCTCCGGCCCCACGTGGGGGGCGGGGTGGGCGTGGCCCGCGGGCCGGCGCGGGCGCTGATTGGTCGGCGCCGGCGGCGGCTCCGCTGTTGCTGAGGGGAAGCGCGAGGGGCCCGGACGGGGCCGGAGGCGCCGGGAGCGGCGGCCGGGTGAGCTCATCAACATGCTAATGACATGCTAATCACATGCTAATGACGTGCCGCCCCTTCCCCCTGCCCCCTCCGCCCTCCCCTCCCCCCACACCCCCGCAACCGCGCTGTGGGGGGGCGGGAAACCGCCCCTCCCCCCTCCCCCCCACCCCTCAGAGCGGGTCCGGGTGGGGGTGGGGCGGCGCGGGGTAGGATGGGAAGTGAAGTCCTGGCGGGACTCGGCTTCCCGTGGGGCTTTGCGCGGCGCGGGGAGCGCTGGGAGTTGTAGGCCGCAGGCCTGAGGGGGGGGTGAGGGGGGGCGCGATCCCGGCGTGCACCGCGCGGCCACGCCCCCTCCCCTCAGAGCCCCTCAAAGTAAACAAGCCCGGACGCGGCCTAAGCCCCGCCCACCTCCGCGCTGATTGGCTACTGTACTCCCAGCCCCGCCCCCTGCGCGCTGTGATTGGTCACTGTCAGCGCGGAGGGGGCGGGACGCCGGCGCGGCGCTCTGAGCGCTGATTGGTCGGCGCGGCTGTCAATCAGGCGGTTGTGGGCGCTGATTGGCCGCGGCCGCGGCTGCTCCCGGTTCATTCACCATTTTGTCGGCCGGAGTAAAAGCGGGGCTCGGCGGGGCCGGCGGCGGCGGGGGGGGCCGAGGTACCGGGGGGGGGGAGGGGCAGCGGGGGGGAGAGACCCCCCCGGAGCGGCGGAGGGGGGGAGGGGCGCGGGGGGAGGGGTCTGGTGACGTGTCACCCCCGGGGAGGGGGAGGAGCCACGCGGAAAGTTCCCCCCCCCCACAGTTTTGGGGTGTCCCCCCTCCCCCACCCAAAGTTTGGGGGGTGGGGGGGGATGGGGTGACCCCCCCGAGTGTCACCCACGCCCCTCCCCCCCACTTCGGTGTCACCTGCGGGGCGGGGGGGGGGGAGGGGTGAGGGGGGGAGGGGCAACGACCCCCCCCTTACACCCCTCCCCCCATTTTGGGGAGGGTCGTGGGAATGACCCCGATTTTTGCGACCCCAAATTTTGGGAATCCCAAATTTTTTGGCAGCCAGAATTTTGGGAACTCCAAATTTTTGGGAGCTAAAATTTTGGGGACCCCGAGTTGTCCCAGCTCAGTTTTTTTTTGGGGGAGGGGAGTTGATTTTGGGGAGGGGTCTCGGGATAATTTTGGCGGGACATTCTGACCCTTCCCCCACCCCGTGTCCCCACAGGACCCCAGCCCCGGCGGGAGGACGATGAAGCCGGCGAGGAAGGCCGGCAGCTCCTCCTCCTCTTCCTCCTCCTCCTCCTCCTCCTCCTCCTCCTCCTCAGGACCCCGCGCCGCCCCTCCCCCCCCCCCTCCCGAGCCGCCCCCTCCCCCCCAAACCCCGCGAGGACCCCGCAGCGAGCGACCCCCCCCCACTCCACCCCCCCCCTCCTCCTCCTCCTCCCCCTCCTCTCCCCCTCCCCACCCCGAGGACCCCCCCCCTCCGAGCCGCAAGACCACCACCTTCAAATCCCGCGCCCCCCGCAAGAAACCCCCCCACCCTTCGGGCGACATCTTGGGGGGCGACCCCCACCCCCCACTCTGCGCCGACCTCCCCCCTCCCCCCCCCCCCACGACGACGACCACCCCCCGCTCTGCGCCGACCCCGCGGGCAGCGGCTGCTCCAGCACGGACACGGCCAGCGAGCACTCTGCCGATGAGGGCGGGGGTCTCCCGGTGCCCCCTCCCCCCCCCTCCATCGGGAGACCCCTCCCCCGTGGCGCCCCCAGCCCCATTTGAAGCCGCGTTCCGCCGCCTCCGCTGCCACCGCGTCCTGGCGCTGCGGGACGGAGTTTTCCGCCCGGCCGTGCTCAAGCAGCTCCGGCGCGGCCACGAGCTCGGCGTCCAGTTCGCCGGAGACCGCGGGGTCACTTTTTTACCTGGGGGGTTCCTGGGTGACCCCCCCAGCGTGGTGCTGGACGCCACCCCCCCCGCGGCCGCGCTGGCGGTGGGCACGGCGGTTTGCGCCCGGTTGGATCCCGGCGGAGACGCTTTACAGGCCGGGCACGGTGCTGGAGGTGAGCGCCAAACCGCCCTCGTACCGCGTGCGCTTCGCCCCGCCGCCCCCCGCGCCCCCCGTGTGGGTGCCGCGCTCGGGGCTGCGCCTCCTGCGACCCCCGTGGCCGCCGGGCGGCGAGCAGGGCGAGGAGGAGGAGGATGAGCTCTCATCGAAGCTTCCAGAAGACGCCGAAGTTTCTAAGCTGAGCTCGCCAGCACCGCCACGCCCCGTCCCTCCTTCATCATCATCATCATCCTCCTCATCCTCACAACCCAGCGGGACCCCCCAACCCAAATACAAGAAGGGGGACGTTGTCTGCACCCCCAACGGGATCAGGAAGAAGTTCAACGGGAAGCAGTGGCGGCGCCTGTGCTCGCGGGACGGCTGCACCAAGGAGTCGCAGCGCCGCGGCTTCTGCTCCCGCCACCTCTCCATGCGCACCAAGGAGCTCGAGGGGCTCCCCGAGAACCGCCCGGGACCCCCCGCGCCCCGCGGGGGCAGCGCCGACTTCGAGTGGGGCGATGAGACCTCGAGGGAGAGCGATGGGGACGGCAGAGCTCGGCTGGGCGCGGCTCATCCCGCTGTCGTGACAGCGCCCAATCCCGATTTGTCGCGATTTGAGTTTGATGAGTGCGAGGCCGCCGTGATGTTGGTGTCGCTGGGGAGTTCCCGCTCGGGCACGCCGAGTTTTTCCCCGGCCTCCACGCAGTCGCCGTTCTCGCCCACGCCGTCCCCGTCGCCGTCGCCGCTGTTCGGGTTCCGCCCGGCCAATTTCAGCCCGGTCACCGCGTCCCCAAGAGCGAGGGGGAGGCACCTGAGCGCGGGGACGCCGCGGCCTGGAGAGGGGCTGAGCCCCCCTCCCCCACCTCCCCACCTCCACCCCCTCCCCCACCCCCACCACCTCCCCCTCCCCCACCCCGCTCCCGCCCCCCCTCCGGTGTCCCCCCGGTTTTCCAGCCCGGTTTGACCTTCACGGTTCCGCTGAGCCCCGGGAAGCGCAAAGGGGAGGGGGAGCAGGATGGGGGTGGGGGAGGGGTGGGGGGAGGGGGAGGGGGGGTGTTCCGAGCTCTGTCCCCCCTGTTCCCCCCCCGCTCCCCCGCCGTGCCCAGGGGGTCCCCGGTGATCGTCAGGAACCCCGAGGTTCCCTTACCCGACCCCTCCCCCACCCGGCCCCGCCCGCTGCTGCCACCCCCTCCCCAAAAACCTCCCCCCCCCCTCGCTGCCCCCGTGCCCATCAACGCCGGGCGGCTGCGCCCCTCCCCCAACCGCGCCCCTCCCCCCTCGGCACCCCCGGATAGGGGTGGGGGAGGGGCCCCAGCGGGGTTTGGGGGGCCCCCCCTGCACCCCGTGGCGTTCCACCCCTCCCCCGCCGCGCTGCTGCCGCTGCTGGTGCCCGGAGAGTTCGGGAGCGGCCCCTCCCCCCGCAAGGAGATCGTCATGGGCCGGCCCGGGACAGGTACGGGGGGGGAGGGGGGGCACGGGGGGGTCTGGGGGGGTTTGGGGATTTTTGGGGATTTTTTGGAATTTTTTTTGGGATTTTTTTTTGGAATTTTTTGGGATTTTTTGGGATTTTTTTGGAATTTTTTGGGATTTTTTTGGGATTTTTTGGGATTTTTTTGAGGGGTTTGGGGGTCACGGTGACGTCACAGTGGCGTTGGTGACGTCACTGTGATGTCATAAGGTGATCATGGAGGTGTCGATGACGTCATTATGACGTCACAGAGGTGTCAATGATGTCACAGTGAGGTCATGGAGGTGTCTATGACGTCACTATGACGTCACAGGGAGTCACAGCAGTGTCGATGACGTCACAGTGACGTCACAAGGTGATCACATGGAGGTCACAGAGGTGTTGATGACGTCACAGTGATGTCACATGTAGCACATTGATGTGTTTATGACATCATTATGACGTCATAAGGAGATCATGGAGGTGTCGATGACGTCATAGTGACGTCACAGTTACAGCACATGGAGGCCACAGATGTGTCAATGACGTCATTATGACGTCACAGCGGTGTCAATGGTGTCACAGTGATGTCACAATGAGCTCCTGGAGGTGATGACGTCACAGTGACGTCATCAGGAGAACTCAGAAATGTCGATGACGTCACGGTGATGTCACAGCAAGGTCACAGTGAGGTCACAGAGGTGTCGATGACGTCACAGTGACGTCACAGTGAGGTCATGGGGAGGTCACGGAGGTGACGTCACGGTTGGTGGTGTGAAAAAGGGTCACAGAAAGGTCACAGTGATGTCACAGAGGTGTCAGTGATGTCACGGCGGTGTCGGTGACGTCACAGTGACGTCATTGTGATGTCAGAGGGGTGGCAGCGATGTCACAGGGAGGCTCTGAGGTGTCAGTGACGTCACAGTGACGTCACAGGGATGTCACAGAGGTGTCGGTGATGTCATAGAGGTACCACAGTGATGTCACAGTGATGTCACAGCAGGGCAGAGCTCTTGTGGTGCGTTGTCGCGTCGTGATGACGTCAGAATGTTGCTCGGTCTCTGTCGTGGGGGGGTCTCAGCATTGTGGTGACGTCACATTGACGTCAGAGCAGTTGTGGTTGCCCACACTGCATCGGTGACGTCACCGTGACGTCACAGCAGCGCCAGGGCCGTGTTACCGAGTCTTAATGACGTCACTACGGCCTCAGCGCCGTTCTCCGCTCCCCGTGACGTCACTCCGCCTCTCCATGACGTCACGCCCCGCCCCCTGGGCGTGGCCTCGCCTTTCCCAGAGTGGGCGTGGCCTTTTCCCGGCCGCGGTGGGCGTGGCCTCCCCTCCCTTGGCTGCGCGCGCACCTCCCCTGGCGGCGGGAGGCGGGGGCGGGGGCGCCCTCATTTGCATACGCGCTGCCCGCCAGCCAATGGGAGCGCGGCGCGGGGGCGGGAACTCCCCCCCAGCTCATTTGCATACGCGCGCGGGCGGGGGAAGCGCGGAAAGGGCGGGGGTGTGGGGGGGGGGTAGGGAGTGGGCGGGGGGAGCGCCCCCCTCATTTGCATACGCGAGCGCGGCGGCCAATGGGAGCCGCGGGGGTTTGCACGCGCGGCGCGGCTCGGCCAATGGCGTGGCGAGGAAGGGAGGGGGTGGGCGGGGCTCGGCGCCGCGCTTGCGCAGAGAAGCGACGCGCGCGCTCCCGTTGCTTCCCCCCCCCCTCCCTCCCTCCCCTCCCCGTGCGCGCGCGCGGCGGGCGCGGGCGGCGGCCCCCGAACCGCGACCCTCCCCTCCCCCTCCCCTTCTCCTTCATCATCTTCCTCCTCCTCCTCATCTCATCCCGGCCACACCGAGCGGGGAACCGGGGAGGAGGGGGGGAGGAGGAGGGGGAAGCTCCCCCCTCCTTTGCCTTCCCCAGCGAGCCGCGGCCCCGCCATGTCCTCCTCCTCCGCCGCCCTCCCCCCGGCCGCGGCCCCGCGCAGAGGCCTCGGCATGTTCGGTCAGTGCTGGGGGGGGGTTGGGGAGATGAGGAGGGGGCGAGCAGGGCGAGATTTGGGGGGGTGAGGGGGTGGGGGGGGTGGGGATTTGAGGGGGGGGATTTGTGAGGGGGGGGCGGGAACGGCGGGGTTGGGGTGAGGGGGTTTGGGGTCCGCGAGGGGATTCTGAGGGGGTTTGGGGGTTTTTGTGAGGGATCTGTGAGGGGATTTGGGGTCCGCGAGGGGATTCTGAGGTGATTTTTGGGATTTTTGTGAGGGATCTGTGAGGGGGTTTGGGGTCCGTGAGGGGATTCTGAGGTGATTTTTGGGGTTTTTGTGAGGAATCTGTGAGGGGGTTTGGGGTCCGCGAGGGGATTCTGAGGTGATTTTTGGGATTTTTGTGAGGGATCTGTGAGGGGGTTTGGGGTCCGTGAGGGAATTTGGGCGTTCTGAGGTGATTTTGGAGTTTTTTGAGGTTTTTGTGAGGGATCCGTGAGGCGATTTTGGGGTCCGTGTGGGAATTCGCGTATTCTGAGATGATTTTTGAGGTTTTTTGAGGCGATTTTGGCGTTCATGAGGCGATTTCTGAGGGTTCGTGAGGTGATTTTGGGGTTCGTGAGGGGGTTTGGCGTTCTGAGGTGATTTCTGAGTTTTTTGTGAGGGATCCGTGTGGAGATTTGGGGTCCGCGAGGGAATTCTGAGGGAGGTTTGGGGGGTTTTGTGAGGGGAATTTTGGGGTCCGTGAGGGGATTTTGGGGTTCTTGAGGGAATTTGCAGATTCTGAGGTGATTTTAGAGGTTTTGTGAGGTTTTTGTGAGGGATCCATGAGGCGATTTGGGGGTCCGTGAGGAAATTTGGGGTCCGTGTGGGAATTCGCGTATTCTGAGATGATTTTTGAGGTTTTTTGAGGCGATTTTGGCGTTCATGAGGTGATTTCTGAGGGTTCGTGTGGAGATTTGGGGTCCGTGAGGGAATTCTGAGGCGATTTCTGAGGGTTCGTGAGGCGATTTGGAGATTTTGAGGTGATTTTGAGGTTTTTTTGAGGGTTTGTGAGGGATCCGTGAGGCGATTTTGGGGTCCGTGAAGGAATTTGGAAATTCTCAGGTGATTTTTGAGGTTTTTGTGAGAGATCCGTGTGGAGATTTGGGGTTCGTGAGGGAATTCTGAGGGTCCGTGAGGCGATTTGAGGATTCTGAGGTGATTTTTGAGATTTTTCTGAGGGATCCGTGAGGGAATTTTGGTGTCCGTGAGGAGATTTGGAGATTCTGAGGAGATTTTGGAGTTTTTGTGAGGAGATTTTGGGATCCATGTGGGAATTCGATGATTCTCAGGTGATTTTTTGAGATTTTGTGAGGGATTCATGAGGCGATTTTGGGGTCCGCGAGGGAATTTGGGCGTTCTGAGGTGATTTTTGGGATTTTTGTGAGGGATCCGTGAGGGAATTTTGGGGTCCGTGTGGGAATTCGATGATTCTGAGATGATTTTTGAGGTTTTTGTGAGGGATCTGTGTGGAGATTTGGGGTCCGTGAGGGAATTCTGAGGTGATTTTTGAGGTTTTTTGGATGTTTTGTGAGGGATTCGTGAGGGAATTTCAGGGTCCGTGAGGGAATTTGCAGATTCTGAGGCGATTTTGGAGTTTTTGTGAAGGGATTTTGGGGTCCGTGTGGGAATTTGATGATTCTGAGGTGATTTTTGAGATTTTTGAGGGATTCGTGAGGGGATTTGGGCGTTCTGAGGTGATTTTGGAGGTTTTGTGAGGCGATTTTGGGGTCCGTGTGGGAATTTGGGAGTTCTGAGATGATTTTTGAGGTTTTTGTGAGGGATCTGTGAGGGGATTTGGGGTTCGTGAGGGAATTCTGAGGTGATTTTTTGAGGTTTTTTGTGGGATCCGTGAGGCGATTTTGGGGTTTGTGAGGCGATTTGGAGATTCTGAGGTGATTTTGGAGTTTTTGAGAGGCGATTTTGGGATCCGTGAGGGAATTCGATGATTCTGAGGTGATTTTTGAGATTTTGTGAGGAATCCGTGAGGAGATTTGGGGTCCGTGAGGGCATTTGTGAATTCTGAGGTGATTTTGGATGTTTTATGAGGGATCCGTGTGGAGATTTGGGGTCCGTGTGGGAATTTGGGCGTTCTGAGGTGATTTTGGAGGTTTTTGTGAGGGATTTGTGAGGGAGTTTGGGGTCCGTGTGGGAATTTGAGAATTCTGAGGTGATTTTTGAGGGTTTGTGAGGGATCCGTGTGGAGATTTGAGGTCCGTGAGGAGATTCTGAGGTGATTTTTGGGTTTTTTTGAGATTTTGTGAGGGGTCCGTGAGGCAATTTTGGGGTCCGTGAGGGAATTTGTGAATTCTGAGGTGATTTTTGAGATTTTATGAGGGATTCGTGAGGCGATTTTGGAGTCCGTGAGGGAATTTGGGCGTTCTGAGCCGATTTTGGAGGTTTTTGTGAGGGAATTTTGGGGTCCATGAGGGAATTTGTGAATTCTGAGGTGATTTTTGAGGTTTTTTGGATGTTTTGTGAGGGATTCTTGAGGGAATTTTGGGGTCCGTGTGGGAATTTGATGATTCTGAGGTGATTTTTGAGGTTTTTTGAGGTGATTTTGGGGTTCATGAGGTGATTTCTGAGGGTTCATGAGGAAATTTTGGATTTTGTGAGGGAATTTCGGTGTTCTGAGGTGATTTTGGAGATTTTGTGAGGCAATTTTGGGTTTTGTGAGGGAATCTGGGTGTTCTGAGGTGATTTCTTCACTAAATTTTGGGTTTTGTGAGGAGATTTTGGAGATTTTTTGAGGAAATTTCCACTTTATGAGGAGATTTTGGAACTTCTGAGGAGGTTTTTGAGATTTTGTGAGGAAATTTTGGATTTTCTGAGGGAATTTGGGTGTTCTGAGGCGATTTTGGAGACTTTGTGATGAAAATTTTCATTTTATGAGGTGATTTTGAGGGTTGTGTGAGAAAATTTTTGTTTTGTGAGGAGATTTTTGTTTTGTGAGGTGATTTTGGGGATTTTGTGACGAAATTTTGGGTTTTGTGAGGGGGTTTGAGGATTCCACGAGGAAATTTTGGATTTTGTGAGGAGATTTTGGAGATTTTTTTGAGGAAATTTCCATTTTGTGAGGAGATTTTGGCGCTTCTGAAGTAATTTTGGAGATTGTGTGTAGAAATTTTGGATTTTCTGAGGAGATTTTAGAGATTTTGTGTGGAAATTTTGGATTTTCTGAGAGGATTTTGGATTTTCTGAGGCGATTTTGGGCTCCTGTGTGAAAACTTTGCGTTCCCTGAGCAGATTTGGGGCCTCTGTGATTTGGGGTCTGGGGGCTCTGAGTTAATTTTGGATATTCTGAATTAATTTTGGAGATTCTGAATTAATTTTGAGGGTTCTGAGTTAATTTTTGGATTTTCTGAGTTAATTTTTGGATTTTCTGAGTCAATTTTTGGATTTTCTGATTTAATTTTTGGATATTCTGAGTTAATTTTGAGGGTCCTGAGGCAATTTTGGATATTCTGAATTAATTTTGGGGGTTCTGAGTTAATTTTGGAGGTGTCACCTGTCCCATTTGGGGACACCCCTGATGTCACCTGTCCCATTTGGGGACACCCCTGGTGTCACCTGACCCCCCTGTGGGTGTCCCTGTCCCATTGGGGGTGGCTCTGGGTGTCCCCAGGGTGTCCCCAATCTGTCACACCCTGTCAGGGGTGGCTCTGAGTGTCCCCAGGGTGTCCCCACAGTGTCCCTACCGTGTCCCCACCATGTCCCCAGTCTGTCACATGCCCTGTCCCCATTGGGTTTGTCCCTGTCCCCATGTCCCTGTCGCCATGCTGTGTCCCCATGCCCTGTCCCTGTCCCCACTGTCCCCTCTCTGTCCCCACAGTCTGGGCTCTCTGTGTCCCTGTCCCCATTGGGTGTGTCCCTGTCACAATGTCCCTGTCCCCATGGTGTCCCTGTCCCCATGTCCCTGTCCCCTCTGTCCCCGCAGTCTGGGCTCTGTGTGTCCCTGTCCCCATGCCATGTCCCTGTCCCCATTGGGTGTGTCCCTGTCACCATTGATCCCCATGGCCCTGTCCCTGTCCCCACGGTGTCCCTGTCCCCTCTGTCCCCATTGGCTCTGTCCCTGTCCCCTTTCTGTCCCTGTCCCCATGTCCCTGTCCCCACTGTCCCCTCTCTGTCCCCGCAGTCTGGGTTGGATGTGTCCCTGTCCCCATGCCCTGTCCCCATGCCATGTCCCTGTCCCCACTGTCCCCTCTGTGTCCCCGCAATCTGGGCTCTGTGTGTCCCTGTCCCCATTGATCCCCATGCCGTGTCCCTGTCCCACTGTCCCCTCTGTCCCCATTGGCTCTGTCCCTGTCCCCATGCCATGTCCCTGTCCCCATTGATCCCCATGCCATGTCCCTGTCCCTGTCCCCATGCCATGTCCCTGTCCCCACTGTCCCCTCTGTGTCCCCGCAGTCTGGGCTCTGTGTGTCCCTGTCCCCATTGATCCCCATGCCGTGTCCCTGTCCCACTGTCCCCTCTGTCCCCATTGGCTCTGTCCCTGTCCCCAGTCTGTCCCTGTCCCCATACCATGTCCCTGTCCCCATGCCCTGTCCCTGTCCCCACTGTCCCCTCTGTGTCCCCACAGTCTGAGCTCTGTGTGTCCCTGTCCCCATGGCCATGTCCCCATACCCTGTCCCTACTGTCCCCTCTGTCCCCCCGCAGTCTGGGCTCTGTGTGTCCCTGTCCCCATGTCCCCATGCCCTGTCCCTCTCCCCATTCTCTGTCCCTGTCCCACTGTCCCCTCTCTGTCCCCGCAGTCTGGGCTCTGTGTGTCCCTGTCCCCATGCCCTGTGCCATGTCCCTGTCCCCACTGTCCCCTCTCTGTCCCCGCAGTCTGGGCTCTCTGTGTCCCTGTCCCCATGTCCCCCATGCCATGTCCCTGTCCCTACTGTCCCCTCTGTCCCCGCAGTCTGGGCTCTGTGTGTCCTTGTCCCCATGTCCATGTCCCCTCTCTGTCCCTGTCCCCACGGTGTACCCCTGTCCCCATGTCCCCGTCCCCACTGTCCCCTCTGTGTCCCCATGGTGTCCCTGTCCCCATGTCCCTGTGTCCCTGTCCCCTCTCTGTCCCTGTCCCTTCTGTCCCCATTGGCTCTGTCCCTGTCCCCACTGTCCCCTCTCTGTCCCCACAGTCTGGGCTGTGTGTGTCCCTGTCCCCATGGGCCTTGTCCCTGTCCCCACTGTGACCCTGTCTCCACTGTCCTGTCCCTGTCCCCACTGGATGTGTCTCTGTCCCCATGCCCTGTGCCATGTCCCTGTCCCCACTGTCCCCTCTGTCCCCGCAGTCTGGACTCTGTGTGTCCCTGTCCCCATGTCCCTGTCCCCACTGCCCGTGTCCCCTCTGTCCCCATTGGCTCTGTCCCTGTCCCCATGCCATGTCCCTGTCCCCATTGGGTGTGTCCCTGTCCCCAGGGTGTCCCCAGTCTGTCACAGCCCCTGTCCCTATGCTGTGTGTGTCCCTGTCCCCAGTGTCCCCTCTCTGTCCCTGCAGTCTGGGCTCTGTGTGTCCCTGTCCCCATGAGCCATGTCCCCATGTCCCTGTCCCCACTGCCCCCTCTGTCCCCACAGTCTGGGCTCTGTGTGTCCCTGTCCCCATGCCATGTCCCTGTCCCCATTGGGTGTGTCCCTGTCACCATTGATCCCCATGGGCCCCGTCCCTGTCCCCACTGTCCCCTCTGTCCCCATGTCCCTGTCCCTGTCCCCACTCTGTCCCTGTCCCCACTGTCCCCTCTCTGTCCCCGCCGTCTGAGCTCTGTGTGTCCCTGTCCCCATTGATCCCCATGCCCTGTCCCTGTCCCCATGTCCCCATGCCATGTCCCTGTCCCCACTGTCCCCTGTGTCCCCAGTCTGTCCCCATTGATCCCCATGCCGTGTCCCTGTCCCCACTGTCCCCATGTCCCTGTCCCTGTCCCCATGCCATGTCCCTGTCCCCACTGTCCCCTCTGTCCCCATGTCCCTGTCCCCATGCCATGTCCGTGTCCCCACTCTGTCCCCTCTGTCCCCGCAGTCTGGGCTCTCTGTGTCCCTGTCCCCATTGATCCCCATGCCATGTCCGTGTCCCCACTCTGTCCCCTGTGTCCCCGCAGTCTGGACCAACGTGGAGCCGCGCTCTGTCCCGGTGTTCCCGTGGCACTCGCTGGTGCCGTTCCTGGCGCCGAGCCAGCCCGACAGCGCCCCCCAGCCACAGGCAGGGTTACAGCCAGCGTCCAATCTACCTGGGGGACAGCAGGGGAAAGGTGAGTGACACCTGGGACACCTGGGTTACACCTGGGTTACACCTGGGTTACACACACACACACACCCAGCCCGACAGCGCCCCCCAGCCACAGGCGGGGCTGCAACCAGCATCAAACCTGCCTGGGGGACAGCAGAGCAAAGGTGAGTGACACCTGGGACACCTGGGATACACCTGGGTTACACCTGGGATACACCTGGGATACACCTGGGTTACACCTGGGTTACACCTGGGATACACCTGGGATACACACACACACACACACACACACACACACACACACACCCAGCCCGACAGCGCCCCCCAGCCACAGGCAGGGTTACAACCAGCGTCCAATCTACCTGGGGGACAGCAGAGCAAAGGTGAGTGACACCTGGGACACCTGAGACACCTGGGATACACCTGGGATACACCTGGGTTACACACACACACACACACACACACACAGCCCGACAGCGCCCCCCAGCCACAGGCGGGGTTACAGCCAGCGTCCAATCTACCTGGGGGACAGCAGGGGAAAGGTGAGTGACACCTGGGACACCTGAGATACCTGGGATACACCTGGGTTACACCTGGGTTACACACACACACACACACACACACACACACACACACACACACCCAGCCCGACAGCGCCCCCCAGCCACAGGCAGGGCTGCAACCGGCATCAAACCTGCCTGGGGGACAGCAGGGGAAAGGTGAGTGACACCTGGGACACCTGGGATACACCTGGGTTACACCTGGGATACACCTGGGACACACCTGGGTTACACACACACACACACACACACACAGACAGCCCGACAGCGCCCCCCAGCCACAGGCAGGGCTGCAACCGGCATCCAATCTACCTGGGGGACAGCAGAGCAAAGGTGAGTGACACCTGGGACACCTGAGACACCTGGGATACACCTGGGTTACACCTGGGATACACCTGGGTTACACACACACACACACACACACACACACAGACAGCCCGACAGCGCCCCCCAGCCACAGGCGGGGCTACAGCCAGCGTCCAATCTACCTGGGGGACAGCAGAGCAAAGGTGAGTGACACCTGGGACACCTGGGATACACCTGGGTTACACCTGGGATACACCTGGGATACACCTGGGTTACACCTGGGTTACACCTGGGTTACACCTGGGTTACACCTGGGATACACCTGAGATACACCTGGGTTACACCTGGGATACACCTGGGTTACACCTGGGATACACCTGGGATACACCTGGGTTACACACACACACACACACAGAGCCTGACAGCGCCCCCCAGCCACAGGCGGGGCTACAGCCAGCGTCCAATCTACCTGGGGGACAGCAGAGCAAAGGTGAGTGACACCTGGGACACCTGGGTTACACCTGGGATACACCTGGGTTACACCTGGGATACACCTGGGATACACCTGGGATACACCTGAGGTACCTGGGACACACCTGGGCACCCCTGGTCATGCCTAGGACACACCTGAGATACCTGGGTCACACCTGGGACACACCCAGGACACACCCACACACCTGTGACACACCTGGGCACACCTGGGACACACCTGGGACACCTGTGACACACCTGAGCACACCTGTGACACACCTGAGCACACCTGTGACACACCTGTGACCATTGTCCCTTTGTCCCTCTGTCCCCAGAGCCCCCCGAGCCCGCGGCCGTGGTCCCCGACCCGGGGGGTCACACACACAGACACACCTGTGACACACCTGTGACACACCTGGGTCACACCTGGTCACACCCTGACTGCTGTCATTGTCCCTTTGTCCCCAGAGCCCCCTGAGCCCGCGGCCGTGGTCCCCGACCCGGGGGGTCACACACAGACACACACCTGTGACACACCTGTGACACTCTCTAACCCCTGTTTTTGTCCCCAGAGCCCCCCGAGCCCGCGGCCGTGGTCCCCGACCCGGGGGGTCCCGGGCAGGAGCCGGGTCGTTGTGGGGGGGCCACGCGCCCGCCCAGCCCCCCCCCTGCAGCTCCCCCGGCCCCGCCCCCCGCGGCCACGGCCCCGCCCCCTGCGGCCACAGCCCCGCCCCCTGCGGCCACAGCCCCGCCCACCTCGGCCACGGCCCCGCCCACCGAGGAGGAACCGCCCGGGGGAGCTCGGCCGGACAGCGAGGCCGAGAGTGACCACGATGATGCGTGAGTGACCTCTGACCCCTGACCCCTGAATGGGACTGGGAGTGACCTCTGACCTCAACTGGGACACTGGGACTGGGACTGGGACACTGGGGGGGAGCTCGGCCGGACAGCGAGGCCGAGAGTGACCACGATGATGCGTGAGTGACCTCTGACCTCTGACCCCAGACTGGGACTGGAACACTGGGGGGGAGCTCGGCCGGACAGCGAGGCCGAGAGTGACCACGATGATGCGTGAGTGACCCCTGACCTCTGACCCCTGAATGGGACTGGGACTGACCCCTGATCTCAACTGGGACTGGCCCAAACTGGGACTGGGACACTGGGACTGACCCCAGACTGGGACACTGGGGGGGAGCCCGGCCGGACAGCGAGGCTGAGAGTGACCACGATGATGCGTGAGTGACCTCTGACCTCTGACCCCTGAATGGGACTGGGAGTGACCTCTGACCTCAACTGGGACTGACCCCTGACCTCTGACCCCAGACTGGGACTGGGACACTGGGGGGGAGCTCGGCCGGACAGCGAGGCCGAGAGTGACCACGATGATGCGTGAGTGACCTCTGACCTCTGAACCCTAAATGGGACTGGGAGTGACCCTAAACTGGGACTGGGACTGGGAGTGACCCTGACCTCTGACCCCAGACTGGGACTGGGACACTGGGGGGGAGCTCGGCCGGACAGCGAGGCCGAGAGTGACCACGATGATGCGTGAGTGACCTCTGACCCCTGAATGGGACTGGGAGTGACCCTAAACTGGGACTGGGACTGGGAGTGACCCCTGACCTCTGACCCCAGACTGGGACTGGGACACTGGGGGGGAGCCCGGCCGGACAGCGAGGCTGAGAGTGACCACGATGATGCGTGAGTGACCTCTGACCCCTGACCTCTGACCCCTAAATGGGACTGGGAGTGACCCCTGACCTCAACTGGGACTGACCCCTGACCTCTGACCCCTGAATTGGACTGAGAGTGACCCCTGACCCAAACTGGGACTGGGACACTGGGGGGGAGCTCGGCTGGACAGCGAGGCCGAGAGTGACCATGATGATGTGTGAGTGACCTCTGACCCCAACTGGGATTGACCCCCGACTGGGACTGGGACTGGGACTGACCCCTGACCTCAACTGGGACACTGGGACTGACCCAAACTGGGACGGGGACACTGGGACTGGGACTGACCCCAAACTGGGACTGACCCCAAACTGGGACACTGGGGCTGGGACTGACCCCTGACCTCTGACCCCAACTGGAACTGGGAGTGACCCCAGACTGGGACCCTGACCCCCCATCCTGGTGTCCCTGTCCCTACCCTGTGTCTCTCTCCTCATGACCCTGTCCCTGTCCCCAGCTGTCCCCTCATTGTCCCCTGTCCCTGTCCCATGTCCCTCACTGTCCCCACCAGGTTTCTGTCCCTGATTGTCCCCTGTCCCTGACTGTCCCCTCACTGTCCCCTGTGTCCCCCCAGGTCCCTGTCCCCTCACTGTCCCCTCTGTCCCCTCACTGTCCCCTGTCCCCAGCTGTCCCTGATTATCCCCTGTCCCCACCAGGTTGCTGTCCCTCACTGTCCCCTCACTGTCCCCTGTGTCCCCCCAGGTTCCTGTCCCTGTCTGTCCCTGTCTGTCCCCAGCTGTCCCTGATTGTCCCCTGTGTCCCTCCAGGTTCCTGTCCCCTCACTGTCCCCTCTCTGTCCCCTGTCCCCAGGTTCCTGTCCTGTGTCCCTCACTGTCCCCTGTCCCTGTCCCTCACTGTCCCCTGTCCCTGTCCCTCACTGTCCCCTGTCCCTGTCCCCTCACTGTCCCCTGTCCCCCCAGGTTCCTGTCCCTGTCCCCTGTCCCTGTCTGTCCCTGTCTGTCCCTGTCTGTCCCCAGCTGTCCCTGATTGTCCCTGTGTCCCCCCAGGTTCCTGTCCCTGTCCCTGACTGTCCCCTGTCCCCAGGTTCTTGTCCCCTGTCCCCAGCTGTTCCCTCACTGTCCCCTGTCCCTGTCCCTCATTGTCCCTGTCTGTCCCTGACTGTCCCCTATCCCCCAAGGTTCCTGTCCCTGTCCCTCACTGTCCCCTGTCCCTGTCCCCAGGTTCCTGTCCCTGTCTGTCCCCAGCTGTCCCTGACTGTCCCCTCCCTGTCCCCAGGTTCCTGTCGTCCATCGTGGCCCCGGAGCTGCCGCTGCCGCTGCCCCCAGGGAAGCGCCGGACGCAGTCGCTGAGCGCCCTGCCCAAGGACGGGGACAAGGAGGGGCGGAGCCCCAGCAAGGTGAGGGGAGGGGCCACAGAGGGGGGAGGGGCCTCAGAAAGGGGAGGGGCCTCAGAAAGGGGAGGGGCCACAGTGAGGGGAGGGGCCACAGAAAGGGGAGGGGCCACAGAGAGGGGAGGGGACACAGAGAGGGGCGGAGCCCCAGCAAGGTGAGGGGAGGGGCCTCAGAGGGGGGAGGGGCCACAGAAAGGGGAGGGGGAGGGGCCACAGTGAGGGGAGGGGCCACAGCGAGGTGAGGGGGAGGGACCACAGCAGGGGGAGGGGCCACAGTGAGGTGAGGGGGAGGGACCACAGCAGGGGGAGGGGCCACAGTGAGGGGAGGGGCCACAGCAGGGGGAGGGGCCACAGCGAGGTGAGGGGGAGGGGCCACAGTGAGGGGAGGGGCCACAGTGAGGGGAGGGGCCACAGTGAGGGGAGGGGCCACAGAAAGGTGAGGGGGAGGGGCCTCAGAAAGGGGAGGGGCCACAGTGAGGTGAGGGGGAGGGGCCTCAGAAAGGTGAGGGGGAGGGGCACAGAGGGGGGAGGAGCCCCAGAGCCCCTGGGATTACCCTGAGACCCCCCAAAATCCCCCCACAATTCCTGAAATCCCCCTGAAATTCCTGCCAAAATCCCCCCCACTGACCCCTCCCCTTTGTCACCTGTCACCTGTCCCTTCACAGAGGGACAAGGACCACACTGACCCCTCCCCTGATGGGTGTGTTCCCTCTCTGACCCCTCCTCTTTGTCACCTGTCCCCCCCAGCATGACAAGGAGCACACTGACCCCTCTGTGTTCCCTCTCACTGTCCCCTCTGTCCCTTGCAGAGGGACAAGGACCACACTGACCCCTCCCCTGATGGGTGTGTCCCCTCACTGACCCCTCCCTTTTGTCACCTGTCCCCTCTGTCCCCTCCCAGCGTGACAAGGACCACATCCGGCGCCCCATGAACGCCTTCATGATCTTCAGCAAGCGGCACCGGGCGCTCGTCCACCAGCGGCACCCGAACCAGGACAACCGGACGGTCAGCAAGATCCTGGGCGAGTGGTGGTACGCCCTGGGGCCCCGGGAGAAACAACAATACCACGACCTGGCCTTCCAGGTGAGGCACCTGGGGTCACAGGTGAGGTGTGAGGGGTCACAGGTGAGGTGTCAGGGGTCACAGGTGAGATATCAGGGGTCACAGGTGAGGTGTGAGGGGTCACAGGTGAGATATCAGGGGTCACAGGTGAGATATCAGGGGTCACAGGTGAGGTGTGAGGGGTCACAGGTGAGATATCAGGGGTCACAGGTGAGGTGTGAGGGGTCACAGGTGAGATATCAGGGGTCACAGGTGAGATATCAGGGGTCACAGGTGAGGTGTGAGGGGTCACAGGTGAGATATCAGGGTCACAGGTGAGGTGTGAGGGGTCACAGGTGAGGTGTGAGGGGTCACAGGTGAGATATCAGGGGTCACAGGTGAGGTGTGAGGGGTCACAGGTGAGATATCAGGGGTCACAGGTGAGATATCAGGGGTCACAGGTGAGGTGTGAGGGGTCACAGGTGAGGTGTGAGGGGTCACAGGTGAGGTGTGAGGGGTCACAGGTGAGATATCAGGGGTCACAGGTGAGGTGTGAGGGGTCACAGGTGAGATATCAGGGGTCACAGGTGAGATATCAGGGGTCACAGGTGAGGTGTGAGGGGTCACAGGTGAGATATCAGGGTCACAGGTGAGGTGTGAGGGGTCACAGGTGAGGTGTGAGGGGTCACAGGTGAGATATCAGGGGTCACAGGTGAGGTTTGGGGGGTCACAGGTGAGATATCAGGGGTCACAGGTGAGATATCAGGGGTCACAGGTGAGGTGTGAGGGGTCACAGGTGAGGTGTGAGGGGTCACAGGTGAGATATCAGGGGTCACAGGTGAGATATCAGGGGTCACAGGTGAGGTGTGAGGGGTCACAGGTGAGATATCAGGGGTCACAGGTGAGATATCAGGGGTCACAGGTGAGATATCAGGGGTCACAGGTGAGATATCAGGGGTCACAGGTGAGGTGTGAGGGGTCACAGGTGAGGTGTGAGGGGTCACAGGTGAGGTGTGAGGGGTCACAGGTGAGATTTGGGGTTCCCAGGTGAGGTTTTTGGGCTCCCAGGTAGAATTTTGGGTGAATTTTGGGTGAATTTTGGGTGAATTTTGGGTAAATTTTGGGCTGAATTTGCTGGAATTTGGGTAAATTTTAAACTGAATTTTGGACTGAATTTGGGTGGGGGCGTGGTCAGCGTGATGGGGGCGTGGTCACAGAAGTTGTGGGCGGAGTCAGAGTGATGTGGGCGGGGTCAGAAGACTTCGGGGGCGTGGTCTGAGCAGGTGGGGCGGGGTCTAAGAGGTGAGGGCGGGGCTAAACTGTTGGAGGCGGGGTCAGAGATGGCAGGGGCGTGGTTAGGGTGGTGGGGGCGTGGTCAGAGCAGTGTGGGCGTGGTTAGAGCACTCGTGGGCGTGGTCTGAGCTGTTCAAGGCGGGGTCAGAGCAGTGTGGGCGTGGTCAGAGCCCTCGTGGACGTGGTCAGAGCAATGGAGGCGTGGTCAGAGCCCTCGTGGGCGTGGTCAGAGGACTCATGGGCGGGGTCAGAGCCCTCGTGGGCGTGGTCTGAGTGCTGGGGGCGTGGTCAGAGCACTCGTGGGCATGGTCAGAGCAGTGGGGGCGTGGTTAGAACCCTCGTGGGCGTGGCCTGAGCTATGGAGGCGTGGTCCTAGCCCTCGTGGGCGTGGCCAGAGCAGAGTGGGCGTGGTCAGATCCCTCGTGGGTGTGGTCACAGCAGTGTGGGCGTGGTCAGAGGACTCATGGGTGGGGTCAGAGCCCTCGTGGGTGTGGTCAGAGCCCTCGTGGGTGTGGCCAGAGCCCTGGTGGGCGTGGTCAGCGCACTGTGGGCGTGTCCTAACCCCCTGGTGGGCGTGGCCTGACCCCGCCCCTCCCCCAGGTGAAGGAGGCGCACTTCAAGGCGCACCCGGACTGGAAATGGTGCAACAAGGACCGGAAGAAATCGAGCTCCGAGGGGGGGAGGGGCCCGGGGGGCGGCCCCAAGGAGCCCCGGGAGCGAAGCGCGTCCGAGAGCGGCGCCGGCGCGCCCGCAGGTCGGGAGGGGCCCAGAAATACCCTGAAACAGCTAAAAAATACCCTGAAACCAGGCCAGAAACTGCCCCAAAAATACCCTGAAACAGCCCCAAAAATACCCTAAAATACAGTCTAAAATACAGCCCCAAAAGGGATGGGAATGAGCCCAAAACCAGGCCAGAAACAGCCCAAAAACAGCCCAAAATACAACCAAAAACCAGGCAAAATATAGCCCCAAAAATACCCTGAAACAGCCCCAAAAATACCCTAAAAACTGCTTAAATAACCCCTAAAAACAGCCCCAAAATTACCCTGAAACAGCCCAAAATACAACCTAAAAACTGCTTAAATAACCCCTAAAAACAGCCCCAAAAATACCCTGAAACAGCCCAAAATACAACCTAAAAACAGCCCAAAATACAACCCCAAAAGTGATGGGAATCACCCCAAAAATACCCTGAAACAGCCCCAAAAATACCCTGAAATACAGCCTAAAAACGGCCCCAAAAATACCCTGAAACAGCCCAAAATACAGCCCCAAAATACCCTAAAATACAGCTCCAAAAATAGTCTAAAAACAGCCCAAAAATACCCTGAAACAGCCCAAAATACAGCCTAAAAATACCCTGAAACAGCCCCAAAAATACCCTGAAACAGCCCCAAAAATACCTTAAAAACAGCCTAAAAACTGCTTAAAATAACTATTAAAAATAGCCCCAAAAATACCCTGAAACAACCCAAAAAATACCCCAAAAACAGCCCCAAAAATACCCTAAAATACAGCCCCAAAAACAGCCCAAAAAGTACCCTAAAATACAACCTAAAAACAGGGCAGAAACAGCCCCAAAAATACCCTGAAACGGCCCAAAAATACCCTAAAATACAGCCTAAAAATACCTTAAAAACAGCCCAAAAATACCCTGAAACAGCCCCAAAAACGGTCCCAAAAATACCCTGAAACCAGGCCAGAAACAGCCCCAAAAATATCCTAAAAACAGCCCAAAAAATACCCCAAATACAGCCCCAAAATACCCTAAATACAGTCTAAAAATACCTTAAAAACAACCCCAAAATACCCTAAAATACAGCCCAAAAATGGCCCCAAAAATATCCTGAAACAGCCTAAAATACAGCCTAAAAACTGCTTAAAATAATCACTAAAAACAGCCCCAAAAGGGATGGGAATCACCCCAAAACCAGGGCAAAAATAGTCCCAAAAATATCCTAAATACAGCCCAAAAAACAACCTAAAATACAGCCCCAAAACTCCTGAAAATCACCCCAAAACCAGCCCCAAAATTGCTGAAAATGATCCCAAAAATACCTGGAAAATGTTCCCAAAAATGCCACAAAAAACAACCCCAAAGTCCTGGAAATAATCCCAAAACCAGGCCCAAAAAAATCCAAAAAATGCCCCAAAAACATTTTTAAAAACACCTCAAAAATATTCCCCCAACCCCCCCAAAAATTCCCCAAAATCCTGCCAAAAATCCCTAAAAATTTCCCAAAATTCCCTCAAAAATCCCCAAATTTCTCCCAAAATTCCCCAAATCCCCCGAAATTCCCTCAAAATTTCCCAAATTTCTCAGAAAAAATCCTCAAATTTCCCCAAAATTCCCCCCAAAAACTCCCTAAAAATCCCCCAAATTTCCCAAAAATTCCCCAAATTTTCCCCCAAAATCCCCCCCAAATTTCCCCTAAACCCCAAATTTGCCCCAAAATCTCAAAAAATTTCCCAAATTTCACCCAAAATCCCAAAAATTCTCTCAAAAATCCCCTAAAAATCCCCCAAAAATTCCCCAAAACTCCCAAATTTAACCCAAAATTTCCCAAAATTCCCTCAGAATCTCAAAAATTCTCCAAAAATCTCTAAAAATTTCCCAAATTTCCCCCCAAATCCCCCAAAAAACTCCCCAAAAACCCCCAAAATTCCCTCAAAATTTCCCAAAAACCCCCCAAAATTTCCTCAAACCCCAAAAATTTCCCCAAATTCCCCCTGAAAATCCCTAAAATTTCACCAAAAATCACTAAAAATTCCCCAAAAATTCCCCAAAAATTCCCCAAAATTCCCCAAAATTCCCCAATTTCCCCTCCCCCCACTAACCCGCCCCTCCCCCGCAGGCTCCTCGGACGTTCCCTCGGTTCCCGTTCCGGTTCCGGCCCCGGCCCCTCCCCCCCCGCCCCGGCCCCGCGCGTTCTCGCACAGCGGAGTGGGGGGAGGGGCCGAGCCCCGCGCGGCCATCGGCGAGCTCGGCCAGGTGGGGGAGGGGCCAGGGGAGGGGAATTTGGGGAATTTTGGGGAATTTGGGAATTTTTGGGAATTTTTTGGGAATTTTTTGGTAAAAATTTGGGGGAATTTTGGGAATTTTTTGGGGAATTTTGGGATTTATTTGGGAATTATTTTTTTATTTTTGGGAAAATATGGGGGAATTTGGGATTTTTGTGGGAATTTGGGAATTTTTGGGGGAAATTTGGGATTTTTAGGGGGAAATTTGGGGGAAATTTGGGATTTATTTTGAATTTTGGGGAAATTTTGGGGAATTTTTGGGGGAAATTTGGGAATTATTTGGGAATTTTTTTTATTTTCGGGAAAATTTGGGGGAATTTGGGAATTTTGGGGAAAATTTGGGATTTTTGGGGGGATTTTTGGGGGATTTTGGGGATTTTTTTTAATTTTTCGGGGGAATTTTGGGGGGATTTTGGGAAAATTTTTTGGGGTTTTTGGGAAAATTTTGGGCAATTTTGGGATTTTTTGGGATTTTTTGGGAGGAGTTTGGAGGAATTTTGGGAATTTTTTGGGGGAAATTTGGGATTTGTTTTGGGGAAATTTTTTTATTTTTGGGAAAATTTGGGGGAATTTGGGAAGTTTGGGGGAAAATTTTGGGAATTTTTGGGTTTTTTTTTTATTTTTGGGAAAATTTTGGGGGAAAAATTTGGGATTTTTTTTGGAATTTTGGAAATTCTGGGGGAATTTTTGGGGGGGGAATTTTGGGTTTTTTAGGATTTTTTGGGAGGAGTTTGGAGGAATTTTGGGAATTTTTGGGGGAAATTTGGGAATTTTGGGGGATGTTGGGGAATTTTGGGATTTTTTGGGGGAAATTTTGGGAATTTTTGGGATGTTTTGAAGGAATTTTTGGAAAAATTTTCCAATTTTGGGGGGAATTTTGGGGATTTTTTTTGGAATTTTTGGGGAAAATTTTGGAATTTTGGGGAATTTTTTGGGGGGGGTTTGAAGGAATTTTTGGAAAAAATTGCGATTTTTTTGGGGGGGACTTTTGGGGATTTTTTCTTGAGAATTTTGGAATTTTTTTGGGGAAAATTTTGGGATTTCTGGGAAAAATTCGGGGATTTTGGGGGGGAATTTTGGGATTTTTTGGAAGGGTTTGGATGAATTTTTGGAAAAATTTGTGAATTTTTTGTGGATTTTTTTTTTTAAATGTAAAATTTTGGGATTTTTTGGGGGGGGAATTTCGGGAAATTTGGAGAATTTCGGGATTTTTTTGACACAAATTTTTCCCCTCCCCCTCCCCCTCCCCCAGCTGTGCTCGGCCCCTCCCCCCTTCGGGGGCTCCAAGCCGGGCCCGGGTGGGGGAGGGGCCGCTCCCTTTGGCCCCGCCCCCTTTGGCCCCGCCCCCTTTGGCCCCGCCCCTCCCCCCGCGCGGCCCCGCCCCCCCCGGCCCCGCCCCCCCCGCGCGCCCAGCGAGGAGAACGCGAGCGACGAGGAGCGGATGGTGATCTGCGAGGAGGAGGGCGACGATGACGTCATCGGTGAGCGCCGCCCCTCCCCCACCCCACCGCCCCTCCCCCACCCACAAAAAAAAAATTAAAAAATAAATTAAAAAAAAATTTTAAAAAAATTAAAAAAAAATTCCAAAAAAAATTAAAATTTGTTCATCACCCCTCCCCCACCCTGAATAAACATCCGGGGGGGAGGGGTCACAGTGAGTGCCCCTCCCCCACCCCACAGCCCCCCCCCCCCCCCAAAAAAAAATAAAAAAAAAAAAAGAAAAAAAAAATTTTAAAAATTGAAAAATTTTTTCATCGCCCCTCCCCCACCCTCAATAAACACCTGGGGGGAGGGGTCTCAGTGAGTGCCCCTCCCCCACCCTGATCCCCTCCCCCACCCACAAAAAAAAATTCAAAAAAATTAAAAAAAAAATTTAAAAAATTTAAGAATTCATTCGTTGCCCCTCCCCCACCCTCAATAAACACCTGGGGGGAGGGGTCTCAGTGAGCGCCCCTCCCCCATCCCAGAGCCCCTCCCCCACCCCCCAAAAAAAAATTTTAAAAATTTAAAAAAAATTAAAAAAAAAAATTAAAATTTGTTGACTGCCCCTCCCCCACCCTCAATAAACACCTGGGGGGAGGGGTCTCACTGAGTGCCCCTCCCCCACCCCTGAGCCCCTCCCCCACCCCTAAAAAAACTTTTTAAAAATCTAAAAAATACTTTTAAAAATTTAAAAATTTTTAATTCCCCCTCCCCCACCCCCAATTAACATCCCGCCCCTCCCCCCCAGACGATGGGTTCGCCCCTCCCCCACCCGACATCGACCTGAAGTGCAAAGAGAGAGTGAGCGACAGCGACAGCGACCCGGGGGAGGGGGACAAGGTGGGACGGGGGGGAGGGGCAGGGGGAGGGGGAGGGGCTCTAATGTGGGGGAGGGGTCTCTGTTTGATGGAGGGGGACAAGGTGGGACGGGGGGGAGGGGAAAATGGGGGAGGGGGAGGGGCTCTAATGTGGGGGAGGGGGACAAGGTGGGACGGGGGGGAGGGGAAAATGGGGGAGGGGCCAATGGGGGAGGGGCGGGGTCTCGGGTGGGGGAGGGGTTTCAGATTGGGGGAGGGGTCTTGGATTTGGGGGAGGGGTCTCAGATTTAGGGGAGGGGTTTCTGATTTGGTGGGGGAGGGGTTTGTGGGGTGGGGGAGGGGGCTCTAATGTGGGGGAGGGGCTCAGATTTGGGGGAATGGCTCTAATTTGGGGGAGGGGTCTCAGATTTGGTGGGGGAGGGGTCTCTGGAGTGGGGGAGGGGCTTGTGGTTGGGGGTGGGTTTTGAGTTTGGGGGAGGGGTCTCGGGTGGGGGAGGGGTCTCAGATTGGGGGAGGGGTCTTTGGAGTGGGGGAGGGGCCTCAGTGTGGGGGAGGAGTTTCAGTGTGGGGGAGGGGCTCTAAAATGTGGGAGGGGTCTCTGAGTTGGTGGGGGAGGGGCTCTAACGTGGGGGAGGGGTCTCTGACTTAGGAGAAGAGTCTCTGAAATGGGGGAGGGGTCTCTGGTTGGGGGAGGGGCTCCAATTTGGGGGAGGGGTCTTTGATTTTAGGGGAGGGGTCTCGAGTGGGGGAGGGGTCTGTAGTGTGGGGGAGGGGTCTCTGGATTGGTGGGGGAGGGGTCTGTGGTTGGGGGAGGGGCTCTAATGGGGGGAGGGGTCTCTGTGGTTTTGGGGAGGGGTCTCGGGTGTGGGGGAGGGGCTCTAATGGGGGGAGGGGTCTCTGGTTTAGGGGAGGGATTTAGTGTGGGGGAGGGGCTCTAATTTGGGAGAGGGGTCTCTCGAGTGGGGGAGGGGTCTCTGCGGTTTTTTGGGGGGAGGGGTCTCTGATTTAGGGGAGAAGTCTCAGTGTGGGGGAGGGGTCTCTGATTTGGTGGGGGATGGGTCTCTCGAGTGGGGGAGGGGTCTCTGTGTTTATTTTGGGGGGAGGGGTCTCTGATGTCTCCCCTCCCCCTCCCCCCAGGCCCCCCCCCCGCCGGCTGTTCCCGCCCCGCCCCCCCCCGGAGCTGGACCCTCCCCCCGCGAACCCCGCCCCTCCCCCCACCCCCACCCCCAGCCCCGCCCCTCCCCCCACCCCCAAACGCTTCGAGGCCTCCCCCGCCCCTCCCCCCCCCTCCCCCCCCCCCCGCCGGAAACGCGCCGAGAGCTCCGAGGGGGGGGGTGGGGGAGGGGCGGGGGGGGGCGGCGCTGCTGCTGCCCCTCCCCCTCTGCGCCCCGCCCCTCCCCCACCCCACCCCCCTCCCCCCGCCGCCCCCCCGGGTGGGGGAGGGGTCGTGGCCAACCTGGTGCTGGGTGGGGGAGGGGCGGGCCCGGGTCCTCCCCCCCCCTCTGCCCCTCCCCCCCCCTCGGTGGCGCTGCTGCCCCACCCCCACCCCCACCCCCCCGTGCAGCTCCTGGCGCAGCCCCCGGGTGGGGGAGGGGCGGTGGGGGGGGTGGGGGTGGGGGGAGGGGCGGTGGGGGGGGGTGGGGGGAGGGGCGGCCCCGCCCAACGGGCCCCTCCCCCTCGGCATCACCCAGGTCCAATACATCCTGCCCACCCTGCCCCTCCCCCACCCGCCGGGAAAAGGCCCCGCCCCCTCCCCAGCCCCTCCCCCACCCCCCGCCCAGGCCCCTCCCCCCGCGCTGCACTTCGCCCTCCCCCCACCCCAGAACGGGAAAGCCCCTCCCCCACCCGCGGGGGGCGGAGCCGGCCACGCCCCCAAAGGTAAAGGGGGGGGAGGGGCGGTGGGGGAGGGGAAATCGGGGTGGGGGAGGGGAAATTGGGGTGGGGGAGGGGCCTATGAGGGGGAGGGGTCTCGGTGTGAGTGGGGGAGGGGCTTAGGGTTGTGGGCGTGGCTTCTGAAGGTTAGGGGAGGGGCCTGGGTGTGATTGACAGCTCTGAACAGAGTGGGGGAGGGGCCTCGGGGATTGGGGGCGGGGTCTCAGGGTGGGGGAGGGGTTTCTGTGTGATTGGGGGAGGGGCCTAAATGTGATTGACAGCTCTCTGTGGAATGGGGGAGGGGCCTCGGGGATTGGGGGAGGGGTCTCAGGATGGGGGAGGGGCCTGTGTTTGATTGACAGCTCTGAACAGAGTGGGGGAGGGGCTCTGGGATTGGGGGCGGGGTCTCAGGATGGGGGAGGGGCCTGGGTGTGATTGACAGCTCTAAAAAGAGTGGGGGAGGGGTCTCAGGGATGGGGGAGGGGCCTGTGTGAGTGGGGGAGGGGCTTTAGTTTGATTGACAGCTCTGAACAGAGTGGGGGAGGGGCTCTGGGATTGGGGGCGGGGTCTGAGGGATGGGGGAGGGGTTTCTGTGTTTGATTGACAGCTCTTTATGGAATGGGGGAGGGGTCTCTGTGTGATTGTGGGAGGGGTTTCTGGATGGGGGAGGGGTCTCATCCCCTCTAACCCCTCCCCCCTCCCCTCCCCCCCCCCCAGCCCAGCCCTCCCCCCCCGCCCAGCCCCCTCCCCCCACCCCTCTGCTCCCAGGGAAGGTTCTGGTCCCCGTGGCCCCGCCCGGCCCCGCCCTGACGCCCTTCGGGACCCCCGGGGCCGCCCCTCCCCCCGGCAAGGTACGTGCGCCCCTCCCCCACCCCCCCAAATCCCCTCCCCCACCCCCCAAACCCCCTCTCTAACCTCTCACCCCTCCCCCCCCCAGATCATCCAGCTCAGCCCGGTGCCCCTGGTGCCCCCCGGCAGCCCCGGGGGTGGGGGAGGGGCGGGGGGAGGAGCAGCAGGGGGGGGAGGGGCAGGAAGCGCTGCCGCCCCTCCCCCACCGCCCCCTCCCCCCCCCAAGGTGCTGCTGCCCTCGGCCCGGATCGCCTACGTGCACCCCGCCCCTCCCCCACCCCCCCCCGGGGCCGCCCCTCCCCCCCCCGGGGCCGCCCCTCCCCCACCCGGAGCCGCCGCTTTCGTCAGCCCCTCCCCCGTGCTCGGGTTCGGGACCCTCGTGCAGCCCCTGCTGCCCGGTGAGTGGGGGAGGGGCGGGGGAGGGGCTGGGGGGGGATTTGGGGATTTTTTGGGGGATTATTTGTAATTTTTTGGTGATTTTGGGGGGGATTTTTGGGATTTTTTGTGAATTTTTTTGGGATATTTTGGGAATATTTTGATATTTTTTGTAATTCTTGGGGATTTTTTTAAATTTTTTGGGATTTTTTGGGGGTTCTTTGTTGTTTTTGGGGATTTTTTTTGTGATTTTTGGAGATGTTTGGGAGAGATTTTGGGATTTTTTGGGGGATAATTTGTAATTTTGGGGGATATTTTGGGGATTCTTGGTGATTTTTGGGGGGATTTGGGGGATTTTTTGTAATTTTTTGGTGATTTTAGGTGATTTTTTGGGGGGATTTTTGGTTTATTTGGGGATTTTTGGGAATATTGTGATATTTTTTTTATTTTTTTATTTTTGGGGATATTTTGTAATTTTTGGTGATTTTTTTGGGACTGTTTTGTAATTTTGGGGATTTTTGGGGGGATTTTTGGGGCATTTTGGAGATATTTTGTAATTTTAGGGGAATTTGGTGAATATTTTGTAATATTGGGGGGATTTTGAGAATTTTTTGGGGATATTTGGGGATTTTTTGTAATTTTTGATGCTTTTATTGCAATTGTTGGGGATATTTTGGGGATATTTTGTTATTTCTTGTAATTTTGGGGACTTTTGTGATTTTTGGGAGGATTTGGGGGATATCTTGTTATTTCTTTGTAATTCTTGGGGGACATTTTGTAATTTTTTGTGTTTTTTGGGGGGATTTTTGTAATTTTTGGGGTTTTTATTACAATTTTTTGGGGATATTTTGGGAACATTCTGTCATTTTTTCTAATTATTATAATTTTTTTGTGATTTTTGGGAGGATTTTGGGGACATTTTGTTATTTTTTTGTGATTTTGGGAATTTTTTGGGGGATTTTTGTGATTTTTGGGGATATATTTTGTAATTTTGGGGGGAGTTTTGGGGATTTTTGGAAGATTTTGGGGATATTTTCTAATTTTTTCTAATATTTGTAATTTTTTTGTGATTTTTGGGGAAATTTTTGTAATTTTTGTGTAATTTTTATAATTTTTTAATGAAATTTTGGTTCTATTTTCTCATTTTTTTCTGATTTTTTTCCTGTCTCTCTCCCCTCCCCGCCCCTCCCCCAGCCCAGAGCTCCCTCCTGGGCCCCTCCCCCGTGGGGGTCTCGGCGCTGCCCCCTCCCCCCAGCTCGGGGGGTCCCGTCCTGCTCTACCCGGGGGGTCCCGGCCCCGCCCCCGGCCCCGCCCCCGGCCCCGCCCCCGGCCCCGCCCCCGCCCCGGGATTGGTTTACAGCGTGGCTGGCTCCGCCCCCCCGGGCCCGGCCCCGCCCATCCTGCCCAAGGCCGGCCCCGCCCCCGCCCTGGGGGCTGCAGGTAACGGGGGAGGGGCCAAAGGGGGCGGGGCTAAGGGGGAGGGGCTAAGGGGGAGGGGCTAAAGGGGGAGGGGCTAAAGGGGTGGGGATAAAGGGGGGAGGGGATAAAGGGAGTGGTCAATTTAAGGGGTGGGGCTTAAGGGTGTGGTCACTTTAAAGGGGCGTGGCTAATCAAATGGGCGTGGCTAAATGGGTGTGGTCGCTTTAAAAGGGGGTGGAGCCTAAATGCGTGTGGTCTCAGGTGGGTGTGGCCTAAATGGGTGGGGTCGCTTTAAGGGTGGGGCTTAAAGGGGTGTGGTCACTTTAAAAGGGGGTGGAGCTTAATGGGGTGGGGTCTCTTCAAGTGGGTGTGGTCACTTTAAAAAGGGGTGTGGCTACACCAAAGGGGTGGGGCTTTGGGGGAGTGGTCACTTTAAAAGAGGTGTGGCTAAAGGGGGTGTGGTCAATTTAAAAGGGGGTGGAGCTTAATGGGGCGGGGTCTCATCAAGTGGGTGTGGTCACTTTAAAAGGGGCGTGGCTGCATCAAATGGGTGGAGCTTAAAGAGGGTGTGGTCACTTTAAAAGAGGGTGGCGCTTAATGAGGTGGGGTCTCTTTAAATGGGTGTGGCCTAAATGGGTGGGGTCACTTTGAGGGTGGGGCTGAAAGGGGTGTGGTCACTTTTTAAAGGGCGTGGTCACTTAAAGTGGGCGTGGTTACTCAAAAGGGGTGTGGCCAGTGTAAAGGGGTGTGGTCACTTTTAAAGGGGTGGGGTCACTTTAAATGGGTGTGGCTTAGAGGGGCGTGGTCATAGGAAATGGGAGGAGCTTAAAAGGGTGGAGCTGAATGGGTGTGTCTGTTTTAAAGGGGGCGTGGCTTAGATGGGCGTGGCCACACCCAAATCAGGAACGTGTTTATTATGCAAATGAGCGCTGGGCGGGGCTAATCTGGGTGTGGCTCCACCGAGAGGGGGCGTGGCCTGACGCGGCCCCTCCCCCTCTCCCCGCAGCGCCCCCGCCCTTCCCCCCCCGCCCCCCCCGCCCCTCCCCCAAGCCCCCCCAGAAGGTCAAGGCCGCCCTGGCCACCATCCCGGTGGGGGGAGGGGAGGGGGCTCAGCCCCGCCCCCCTGCGCCCGACCCCGCCCCTCCCCCACCCCCCTCCACCCCTCCCCCACCCCCCCAGCCACTCCCCTCCCCCCCCTCCTCCAGCGATTGGGACTCTGCTGCCGCCGCCCCTCCCCCACCCCCACCCCCCCCCTGTGCCCATCCCCCCTCCCCCAGCGCCGAGGCCTGGAGCCAGCGGGAGCCCGTGGGGGAGGGGCCGCCCAGCCCCGCCCCCCCCGCCGCGGTGAGTGCCGCCCCTCCCCCCTCAATCAATCATTCATTAATCATTCATTCATTAAATAATTGTTTATTCATTTTTCTCCGAGGCCACGCCCCCTCCCGGCCCCTCCTCCGCCCCCCCCCCCCCCGACGCCCATCCCCCCCCCCTCCCCTCCACCAACCGCTGCCGAGGGAGGGGCCAAGAAGGCGAAGCTGCGCCCCCCCCCCCTGAAAAAACCTTCGACTCTGTGGACAGGTGAGGGGTGGGGGAGGGGCGGGGGGGAGGGGAGGGGTGGGGGAGGGGCTTGGGGGGGTGGGGGATTTAAAAATTAATTTTTAGGAATTTTTTGGTGATTTTTTTTGGATTTTTTTGGTGTTTTTTGGGGATTTTTTTTGGATTTTTTTGGGATTTTTTGGGATTTTTTTTCTATTTTTGGGGGATTTTTTTGGGATTTTTTTGGGGATTTTTGAAGGGATTTTTGGTTTTTTTTACTTACAATTTTTGGGATTTTTGGGGGATTATTTTGGACTATTTTTGATTTTTAAATAAATTTTTTTGAGATTTTTCGGAGTTTTTTTTAAGGTTTTTTTTTTATTTTTGTTCTTAGAACTTTTGGGATTTTTTTAACTTTTATTTTTTGATGATTTTTTTGGCATGTTTTGGACTTTTTTTGATTTTTAAAAAAAATTTTTTGAGGTTTTTCTGGAGGTTTTTTTAAGGGATTTTTTTTGGTTTTTATTTATAGAATTTTTGGGATTTTTTTAACTTTTATTTTTTGAGGGTTTTTTTGGCATGTTTTGGACTTTTTTTGATTTTTAAAAAAATTTCTTTTGAGGTTTTTTTTTTGGGATTTTTTGTAGATTTTTTTGGAGCATTTTGGGGGAATTTTTGACAATTTTTGGGGGGTTAATTTGGCATTTTTGGGGAAATTTTAGTGATATTTTTGTGATATTTTTTGGGGATATTTTTGTTGCAATTTGGGGACGTTTTGGGGCCTCTTTTAAGATTTTTTTTGGTGATATTTTCAGAGTAAATTTGGGGTGGTTTTGGGGTTTTTTGGAGAATGTTTTTGGGGTGATTCTTGGGATATTTTCAGGATATTTTGGGGATATTTTAATGATAATTTCAGGATAATTTTATGATAATTTGAGGATATTTTTGTGATATTTTTGTGACATTTTTGGGGTGATTTTGGTGCATTTCAGAGTCCTGTCCGAGGTTGATTTCGAGGAGCTCTGGGGGGATTTTGGGGGGATGATTTTATGATAATTTCAGGATATTTTTATGATAATTTCAGGATGTTTTCAGGATAATTTCAGGATATTTTAATGATATTTTTATGATATTTTTGGGCTGTTTTTGGTGTGTTTCAGAGTTCTCTCTGAGGTGGATTTCGAGGAGCTCTGGGAGGATTTTTGGGTTTTTTCAGGAGATATTTCTGTAATAATTTCAGGATATTTTTATGATAATTACAGGATATTTTAATGATATTTTCAGGATATTTTAATGATATTTTTATGATATTTTTGTGATATTTTTGGGGTGTTTTTCTCTTTCTCAGAGTTCTCTCTGAGGTTGATTTCGAGGAGCTTTGGGGGGATTTTTGGGGTGATTTCTGTGACATTTTCAGGATAATTTCAGGATAATTTCAGGATATTTTTATGATAATTTGAGGATAATTTTAAGATATTTTTATGATTTTTTGGGGATGATTTTGAGGTAATTTTGGTGTATTTTGGATATTTCAGAGTCCTCTCTGAGGTGGATTTCGAGGAGCTTTGGGGGGATTTTTGGCGTTTTTTTAGGAAATATTTTTATGATAATTACAGGATATTTTAATGATAATTTCAGGATATTTTCAGGATATTTTGGGGATAATTTTATGATATTTTTGGGGTGATTTCAGGCTGTTTTTGGTGCATTTCAGAGTCCTGTCCGAGGTTGATTTCGAGGAGCTCTGGGGGGATTTTTTGGGGCTGATTTTTGTGACATTTTCAGGATAATTTCAGGATATTTTAATGATAATTTTATGATGATTTTGGGCTGTTTTTGGTGTGTTTCAGAGTCCTCTCTGAGGTTGATTTCGAGGAGCGCTTCGCCGAGCTCCCCGAGTTCCGGCCCGAGGAAGTTCTCCCCTCCCCCACCCTGCAGGCCCTGGCCACGTCCCCCAGAACCATCCTGGGCAGCTACAGGAAAAAACGTAAAAACTCAACTGGTGAGTGACCACTGAGTGACCAACTGACCACTGAGTGACCACTGACCAACTGACCAGTGACTGACTGACCCTGACTGGCCACGTCCCCCAGAACCATCCTGGGCAGCTACAGAAAAAAACGTAAAAATTCCACTGGTGAGTGACCACTGAGTGACCAACTGACCACTGAGTGACCACTGAGTGACCACTGAGTGACCCTGACTGACCAGTGACTGACTGACCCTGACTGGCCACGTCCCCCAGAACCATCCTGGGCAGTTACAGAAAAAAACGCAAAAATTCCACTGGTGAGTGACCAACTGACCACTGAGTGACCACTGAGTGACCACAGAGTGACCAGTGACTGACTGACCCTGACTGGCCATGTCCCCCAGAACCATCCTGGGCAGCTACAGAAAAAAACGTAAAAATTCAACAGGTGAGTGACCAACTGACCACTGAGTGACCACTGAGTGACCACTGAGTGACCACAGACTGACTGACCCTGACTGGCCACGTCCCCCAGAACCATCCTGGGCAGCTACCGGAAAAAACGCAAAAATTCCACTGGTGAGTGACCACTGAGTGACCAACTGACCACTGAGTGACCACAGACTGACCACACACTGACCCTGACTGGCCACGTCCCCCAGAACCATCCTGGGCAGCTACAGGAAAAAACGCAAAAACTCAACAGGTGAGTGACCACTGAGTGACCACTGAGTGACCAACTGACCACTGAGTGACCACTGACCAGTGACTGACCACACACTGACCCTGAGTGGCCACGTCCCCCAGAACCATCCTGGGCAGCTACAGAAAAAAACGTAAAAATTCTACAGGTGAGTGACCACTGAGTGACCAACTGACCAACTGACCACAGAGTGACCACAGACTGACCACACACTGACCCTGACTGGCCACATCCCCCAGAACCATCCTGGGCAGCTACCGGAAAAAACGCAAAAATTCAACAGGTGAGTGACCACTGAGTGACCAACTGACCACTGAGTGACCACTGACCAACTGACCAGTGACTGACTGACCCTGACTGGCCACGTCCCCCAGAACCATCCTGGGCAGCTACAGAAAAAAACGCAAAAACTCCACTGGTGAGTGACCACTGAGTGACCAACTGACCACTGAGTGACCACTGAGTGACCCTGAGTGACCAACTGACCACTGAGTGACCACTGAGTGACCACTGAGTGACCACTGAGTGACCAACTGACCACTGAGTGACCACTGAGTGACCACTGAGTGACCAACTGACCACTGAGTGACCACAGACTGACCACAGAATGACCAATTACAAACTGACCTCACTGACCACACTGACCACTGAGTGATGAATGAGTGACCCCTGTGTGACCTTTGACCCCTCTCTGACCCCTCCTCCCCCAAGCGGAAGCTGCTGATCCCTGATCCCTGTGTGACCTTTGACCTTTGACCTTTGCAGATTTGGACCCCTCTGTGGATGACCCCTCCTCCCCCAAGCGGAAGCTGCTGATTTCTCTCTGACCTTTGCCCTTTGACCCCTAGATTTGGACCCCTCTGTTGATGACCCCTCCTCCCCCAAGCGGAAGCTGCTGATCCCTGACCCCTGTGTGACCTTTAACCCCTGTTTGACCCCTAGATTTGGATCCATCAGTCGATGACCCCTCCTCCCCCAAGCGGAAGCTGCTGATTTCTCTCTGTGACCTTTGCCCTTTGACCTTTAACCCCTGTAGATCTGGACCCTGGTGTCGATGACCCCTCCTCCCCCAAGCGGAAGCTGCGGCGCCGCTCTGTGACCCTGACTGACCTCTCTGTGACCTTTGACCCCCAGATTTGGATCCATCAGTTGATGACCCCTCCTCCCCCAAGCGGAAGCTGCTGATTTCTCTCTGACCTTTGCCCTTTGACCCCCAGATCTCGATCCCAGTGTTGATGACCCCTCCTCCCCCCAGCGGAAGCTGCTGATCTCTGTGTGACCTTTGACCTTTGACCCCACAGATCTCGATCCCTCTGTGGATGACCCCTCCTCCCCCAAGCGGAAGCTGCTGACCCCTGATCCCTGTGTGACCTTTGCCCTTTGACCCCACAGATCTCGATCCCAGTGTCGATGACCCCTCCTCCCCCAAGCGGAAGCTGCGGCGCCGCTCGAGCTGCGGCTCCGACCCCACGACCCCGAAAAGCGCCAAATGCGAGGGGGAGATCTTCACCTTCAACACAGGTGGGGGAGGGGCAAATCAACACTCACTGGGGTGGGGGAGGGGCTGGGGGCACACAGAGATCTTCACCTTCAACACAGGTGGGGGAGGGGCAAAATCTGAGTGGGGGAGGGGCTGGGGAATGGGGGAGATCTTCACATTCAACACAGGTGGGGGAGGGGCACATCTGAGTGGGGGAGGGGCAAATCAACATTGATATGGGGTGGGGGAGGGGCTCTGGGGGGTCTGTCAGGATGGGGGAGGGGCTGTGACCCCCCCCATGACCTCTGTGACCCCTCTCTGACCTCTGACCCCTCTCCCCACAGTGGGGGGAGGGGAGCTGGAGTACGACAAGGTCCCGTTCTGACAGGGTGGGGGAGGGGCTGTGAGGGGTCTGACAGGGTGGGGGAGGGGCTGTGACCCCTGTGTGACCCCTGTGACCTCTGTGTGACCTCTCTGTGACCTCTGTGTGACCTCTGACCCCGCAGGGGGGGAGGGGGACGATGTCCTGGGGGAGCTGGAGTACGACAAGGTCCCGTTCTGAGAGCGGGGGAGGGGCTGTGAGGGGTCTGACAGGGTGGGGGAGGGGCTGTGACCCCTGTGACCCCTGTGTGACCTCTGTGTGACCTCTGACCCCGCAGGGGGGGAGGGTGATGATGTCCTAGGAGAGCTGGAGTAGGACAAGGTCCTGTTCTGAGAGGGTGGGGGAGGGGCTGTGAGGATGGGGGAGGGGCTGTGACCCCTGTGTGACCTCTGTGTGACCTCTCTGTGACCTCTGTGTGACCTCTGACCCCGCAGGGGGGGAGGGGGACGATGTCCTAGGAGAGCTGGAGTACGACAAGGTCCCGTTCTGAGAGCGGGGGAGGGGCCCTGGGGGGGTTGTTTGGATTCCCCAGGATGGGGGAGGGGCTGTGACCCCTCTGTGACCCCTGTGACCCCTGTGTGACCCCATTTTGATGATTTCTCACAGGGGGGGAAGGTGATGATGTCCTAGGAGAGCTGGAGTACGACAAGGTCCCGTTCTCGTCCCTGCGCCGCACCCTGGATCAGCGCCGGGCGCTCGTCATGCAGCTCTTCCAGGAGCACGGCTTCTTCCCCTCGGGTGAGACACAAAAATATCCTGAAATCACCCCAAAAACACCCCAAAAATATCACAAAATTATCACAAAAATATCCTGAAATTATCCTAAAAATATCCCTGAAATGTCCTAAAAATATCCCTGAAATATCCTAAAAATATCCTGAAAATATCACAAAATTATCACAAAATTACCTCAAAAATATCCTAAAAATAACTCTGAAATATTCCTGAAATATCCTAAAAATATCCCAAAAATATCCTAAAAATATGCTAAAAATATCCTGAAAATATCCCTGAATAATCCCAAAAATACCCTAAAAATATTACAAAAATATTCTGAAAATATCCTGAAAATATCTCTGAAATATCCCTGGAATGTCCTAAAAATATCCTAAAAATATCACAAAATTATCTTTAAAATATCCCTGAAATTATCCCTAAATTATCACAAATCTGTCAGCCCAGGCACAGCTTCTTCCCCTCGGGTAAACACCCCAAAAACTGCCCAAAAATATCCTGAAATTATCACAAAATCAGCCCAAAAATATCCTGAAATCACCCCAAAATTATCTTAAAAATATCACAAAAATATCCTGAAAATATCACAAAAATATCCCTGAAATATCCTGAAAATATCACAAAAATATCCTGAAAAAAATCCCAAAATTATCACAAAATTACCTCAAAAATATCCTAAAAATATCTTTGAATAATCCCCAAAATATCCTAAAAATGTAGCAAAAATATCCCAAAAATATATTTAAAAATATCCTAAAAAATCTCAAAAAATTCCTGAAAATATCCCAAAATATCCTAAAAATATCCAAAGAAAATTCCAGAAACATCCCAAAATCCCCCTAAAATTATTCTAAAATTATCCTAAAAATATAAAAAAAATCCTAAAAATATTCCTAAAAAATCCTAAAAATATCTCAAAGATATCCTAAAAATACCCCAAAATATCTTTAAAATATCCAAAGAAAATTCCAGAAACATCCCAAAATCCCTCTAAAATTAATCTACAATTATCCTAAAAATATATTAAAAAACATCCTAAAAATATTTGAAAAATATCCTAAAAATATCTCTGAATGATCCCAAAAATATCCCGAAAATATCCTAAAAATACCCCAAAATATCCTAAAAATACAGCAAAAATATCCTAAAAATATCCAAAGAAAATTCCAGAAACATCCCAAAATCCCCCTAAAATTATTCTAAAATTATCCAAAAAATATAAAAAAAATTCCTAAAAATATCCCTAAAAAATCCTAAAAAAATCCCAAAAAATATTTTTAAAAAATTCCCCAAACCAAACCAAAATCACCCCAAAATTGTCCCCAAAAACGATCCCAACCCACCCTGAGTGACCCCTGAGTGACCCTGAGTGACCCCAGAGTGACCCCTCAGTGACCCCTGACCCCTGTGTGACCTCTGACCTTGTCCCCAGCCCAGGCCACGGCCGCGTTCCAGTCCCGTTTCTCGGACATTTTCCCCACCAAGCTCTGCCCTGCCCGTGACCCCTGACCCCTGAGTGACCCCGTGTGACCCCTGAGTGACCCCTGACCTCTGACCTTGTCCCCAGCCCAGGCCACGGCCGCGTTCCAGTCCCGTTTCTCGGACATTTTCCCCACCAAGCTCTGCCCTGTCCGTGACCCCTGACCCCTGAGTGACCCCTGTCTGTGACCCCTGACCCCTGAGTGACCCCGTGTGACCCCTGTGTGACCCCTGACCTTTGACCTTGTCCCCAGCCCAGGCCACGGCCGCGTTCCAGTCGCGCTTCTCGGACATTTTCCCCACCAAGCTCTGCCCTGCCCGTGACCCCTGACCCCTGAGTGACCCCTCAGTGACCCCTGACCCCCTGTGACCTCTGACCTTGTCCCCAGCCCAGGCCACGGCCGCGTTCCAGTCCCGTTTCTCGGACATTTTCCCCACCAAGCTCTGCCCTGCCCGTGACCCCTGACCCCTGAGTGACCCCGTGTGACCCCTGTGTGACCCCTGACCTTTGACCTTGTCCCCAGCCCAGGCCACGGCCGCGTTCCAGTCGCGCTTCTCGGACATTTTCCCCACCAAGCTCTGCCCTGCCCGTGACCCCTGACCCCTCAGTGACCCCGTGTGACCCCTGAGTGACCCCTGAGTGACCCCTGACCCCGTGTGACCTCTGACCTTGTCCCCAGCCCAGGCCACGGCCGCGTTCCAGTCGCGTTTCTCGGACATTTTCCCCACCAAGCTCTGCCCTGCCCGTGACCCCTGACCCCTGAGTGACCCCGTGTGACCCCTGTGTGACCCCTCAGTGACCCTGCATGACCTCTGACCTCTGACCTTGTCCCCAGCCCAGGCCACGGCCGCGTTCCAGTCGCGATTCTCGGACATTTTCCCCACCAAGCTCTGCCTGCAGCTCAAGATCCGCGAGGTTCGCCAGAAGATCATGCAGGCGGCCACGCCCACCGACCCGGCCCCGCCCACCGAGCCCGACGGGCCCGCCCCCTCCGCCGAGGCCACGCCCCCTCCTCCCCCTCCTCCTTCCGCACCAGACCCCGCCCCCTCCGCCGAGGCCACGCCCCCCTCGCCCCCCGCGCGCTGAACCATTCCAAGGCCACGCCCCCTTTTTTCCCGCCTTTTTTTGGAGGGGGCGTGGTCACGTGGGCGGGAGGTTTTAACAATGGGAAACGTTCGGAGCCACGCCCCTCGTTTGTGATTGGTTAAAGGGAAGGGGGCGGGGTTTGGGGTTTGGGGGACACGCCCTGTTCTTAAAGGGACAGGGACAGGGTTGGGGGGTGGGGAGGGGACAGGGATGGCCTGGGGACACTGGGGGGACAGTGGGGGACACTGGGGACAGCCCAGATGTGGCACTGGGGACACTGTGGGGGGACATTGGGAGTGGCACTGGGACACACTGGGGACACTGGGGACAGCCTGAGGGGGACACTGGGGACAGCCTGAGGGTGGCACTGGGGACACTGGGGGGACACTGGGGACGGCCTGGGGGTGGCACTGGGACACTCTATGGGACACTGGGGACACCACAGAAGTGGCACCAGGACACTGGAGGACACTGGGGGACACTGGGACACCCCGGGGGTGGCACTGGGACACTCTGGGGACACTCTGGGGGCACTGGGAGGGGCAAAGGGACACTGGGAGTGGCATTGAGGACACTGGGGGTGGCACTGGGGACACCACAGAGGTGGCACTTGGGACATTGGAGGGCACTGGGGACACTGGGAATGGCACTGGGACACCCTGGGGACACCGTGGTGGGGACACTGGGGACAATGGGGGGACATTGGGGACACACTGGGGACACACTGGGGGACACTGGGGACAGCCCAGATGTGGCACTGGGGACACTGGGAGTGGCACTGGGACACTGGGGGGACACTGGGGACACTGGGACACACTGGGGACACCGAGGTGGTGACACTGGGATACTCTGGGAACACTGGGTGACACTGGGGGGACACTGGGGGTGGCACTGTGACATTGGAGGACACTGGGGACACTGGGAATGGCACAGGGACATTGGGGACACCCCAGAGGTGGCACTGGGGACACTGGGACACTCGAGACACTGTGCTGGTGGCACTGGGAACACTGGGGGGACACTGGGAATGGCACTGGGAACACTGGGGGGACACTGGGGACAGCCTGGGGGTGGCACTGGGGACACTGGGGGGACACTGGGAATGGCACTGGGAACACTGGGGGGACACTGGGGACACCACAGAAGTGGCACCAGGACACTGGGACACACGGGACACCATGCTTGTGGCACTGGGGACACTGGGGACACTCTATGGGACACTGGGACACCCCAGAGGTGGCACAGGGACACTGGGGACACTGGGGACACTGTGGCAGTGGCATTGGGACGCTGGAGACAGCCTGGGGGTGGCACTGGGACTCTCTGGGGACACTGGGACACCTTGGGGACACCGTGGTGGTGGCACAGGGACACCAGGACACCTCCAGGGTGACACAGGGACACTCTGGGGACAGAACTCGGGGCCACCAGGGCACTGGGACACGCTGGGGACACCGTGGCGGAGGCACTGGGACACCAGGACACCTCCAGAGGTGGCACTGGGACACTCTGGGGTCACTTGGACACGCTGGGGACAGCCCGGGGGTGGCACTGGGGTCACTGGGACACGCTGGGGACACCGGGAGGGGCGGGGCGGGGCCACAACGCCGAACCGACCAATCAGGAGCGGCGCTGGCGCGGTGGGCGGGACCACAACGCCAAACCGACCAATCAGGAGCGGTCCTGACGCGGTGGGCGGGGCCAGGCTGACCGAACCATTCCCAGCGCGGGGGGAGCGCGGAGCGAACCAACAACGTCAGCCATAACCACGCCCCCTCACCGCTGATTGGCCAGCGCGAAATCTCGCGGGCGCGGATTGGCTGAGGAAACATCGCGAGATTTCAGCCCCTGCTGCCTGCGCGGGCGAACCCGCGCTCCGCCTCTTCCGGTCCAGCAGCGGAGACGGCGGCGAGGTGGGGACGGGAGCGGAGCCGGGAAAGGGGGGAAAAACGGGGAAAAACGGGGAAAAAACGGGAAAATAAATAACGCGGGGATCCCCTGGTGTCCCCGCAGATGCCCGGTGTGACGGTGAAGGACGTGAACCAGCAGGAGTTCGTGAGGGCGCTCGCGGCCTTCCTCAAGAAGTGAGGGGGGAACCGGGCCGGGCGGAACCGGGGCGGGACCGGGGCGGTACCGGGAGGGGGTTCAGGGTGCGGCGGTACCGGGGTGCTGTGGGTGAGGGGAGCGTGGTCTCGGTGCGGTCCGCGGTGCCGGTTCCATTTCCGGTGCTGGTCCCACTTCCGGTCGCGGTTCCATTTCCGGTTCCGGTGCCGTTCCCGGTTCCGGTGTCGGTCCCGGTGCCATTCCCGGTTCCGCTCCCGCTCAGGTCCGGCAAGCTGAAGGTTCCCGAATGGGCGGACACGGTGAAGTTGGCCAAGCACAAGGAGCTGGCGCCCTATGACGAGAATTGGTTCTACACGCGCGCAGGTGAGAGACCGGAACCGGAAATGGGGGCTGGAGCCACTTCCGGATCCGGTTCGGCCCTGTTCCCTCCCCAGACTGGTCCCAGTTCCCTCCCCAGACTGGTCCCAGTTCACCCCAGACTGGTCCCAGTTCATTCCCCAGACTGGTCCCAGTTCCTTCCCCAGACTGGTCCCAGTTATCCCCAGACTGGTCCCAGTTCCCTCCCCAGACTGGTCCCAGTTCCCTCCCCAGACTGGTCCCAGTTCCCTCCCCAGACTGGTCCCAGTTAACCCAGACTGGTCCCAGTTACCTCCCCAGACTGGTCCCAGTTACCCCAGACTGGTCCCAGTTCACTCCAGACTGGTCCCAGTTCCCTCCCCAGACTGGTCCCAGTTCACTCCAGACTGGTCCCAGTTCCTTCCCCAGACTGGTCCCAGTTGCCCCAGACTGGTCCCAGTTCCCCCCAAACTGGTCCCAGTTCCTCCTGGGTTTGTCCCAGGTTTCTCCCAGTTACTCCCAGTTTATCCTGGGCTCATCCCAGTCCATCCCAGTATATCCCAGTTAATCCCAGTGCATCCCAGTCCATCCCAGTCCATCCCAGTATATGCCAGTCAATCCGAGTTCAATCCCAGTCCATCCCAGTTCAATCCCAGTGACTCCCAGTCCATCCCAGTTCAATCCCAGTTACTCCCAGTCAATCCCAGTGACTCCCAGTATATCCCAGTTCAATCCCAGTGACTCCCAGTCAATCCCAGGTTAGTCCCAGTGACTCCCAGGTTACTTCCAGTCAATCCCAGTCAATCCCAGTTACTCTGAGGTTACTCCCAGTCAATCCCAGTGACTCCCAGTTACTCACAGTACATCCCAGGTTAGTCCCAGTCAATCCCAGTTCAATCCCAGTTCATTACAGTTAATCCCAGGTTAATGTAGGTTGCTCCCCGTCAGTCCCAGTGACTCCCAGTTCAATCCCAGTGACTCCCAGTTCAATCCCAGTTCAATCCCAGTGACTCCCAGTCCATCCCAGTTCAATCCCAGTGACTCCCAGTCCATCCCAGTTCAATCCCAGTGACTCCCAGTCCATCCCAGTTCAATCCCAGTGACTCCCAGTCCATCCCAGTTCAATCCCAGTGACTCCCAGTCCATCCCAGTCAATCCCAGTTCAATCCCAGTTCATTATGGTCAATCCCAGTGACTCTGAGGTTACTCCCAGTGACTCCCAGTCAATCCCAGTCAATCCCAGTTCAATCCCAGTTCATTACAGTCAATCCCAGGTTAATGTAGGTTACTCCCAGTCAATCCCAGGTTAGTCCCAGTGACTCCCAGGTTACTTCCAGTCAATCCCAGTCAATCCCAGTCCACCATAGATCAATTCCAGTGACTCCCAGTTCAACATAGGTTAATCCCAGTGACTCCCAGTCCATCCCAGTCCATCCCAGTGACTCCCAGTCCATCCCAGTAAATCCCAGTATGTCCCAGCCTCCACAGCCCGGCACCTGTACCTGCGGGGCGGGGCCGGCGTGGGCTCCATGACCAAGGTGTCAATCCCAGTTCAGTCCCAGTTCAGTCCCAGTCACTCCCAGTTTAACCACAGTCACTCCCAGTGACTCCCAGGTTAACGTAGGTTAATCCCAGTGGCTCCCAGTGACTCCCAGTACATCCCAGTCAATGCCAGTCCATCCCAGTTCAATCCCAGTCAATCCCAGGTCAGTCCCAGTGACTCCCAGGTTACTCCCAGTCATTCCCAGTAAATCCCAGTTCAGTCCCAGTTCATTACAGTCAATCCCAGTCACTCTGAGGTTACTCCCAGTCAATCCCAGTGACTCCCAGTCCATCCCAGTTCACTCCCAGTTACTCCCAGTCAATCCCAGTCCATCATAGATCACTCCCAGTTCAATCCCAGTTACTCCCAGTCCCTCCCACTCAATCCCAGTGACTCCCAGGTTACTCCCAGTCCATCCCAGTGACTCCCAGTCCATCCCAGTTCAATTCCAGTGACTCCCACGCAATCCCAGTTCAATCCCAGTTCATTATGGTTAATCCCAGTGACTCTGGGGTTACTCCCAGTCCATCCCAGTGACTCCCAGTCAATCCCAGTTCAATCCCAGTGACTCCCAGTCAATCCCAGGTTACTCCCAGTCAATCCCAGTCAATCATAGATCGATCCCAGTCACTTCCACTCAATCCCAGTGACTCCCAGGTTACTGTAGATTATTCCCAGTATATCCCAGTGACTCCCAGTTTAATGTAGATTATTCCCAGTATATCCCAGTGACTCCCAGTTCCCCTCAGCCTCCACAGCCCGGCACCTGTACCTGCGGGGCGGGGCCGGCGTGGGCTCCATGGCCAAGGTGTCAATCCCAGTTCAATCCCAGTCAAACCCAGTTTAATGTAGGTTACTCCCAGTCACTCCCAGTTTAACGTAGGTTACTCCCAGTCAATCCCAGTCCATCCCAGTAAATCCCAGTTTGTTCCAGCCTCCACAGCCCGGCACCTGTACCTGCGGGGCGGGGCCGGCGTGGGCTCCATGACCAAGGTGTCAATCCCAGTTCAGTCCCAGTTCAGTCCCAGTTCAATCCCAGTGACTCCCAGTCAATCCCAGTTACTCCCAGTGCATCCCAGTTCAATCCCAGTGACTCCCAGTGCATCCCAGTTCAATCCCAGTGACTCCCAGTCCATCCCAGTAAATCCCAGTCCATCCCAGGTTACTCCTAGTCAATCCCAGTCACTCCCACTCAATCCCAGTGACTCCCAGTGTATCTCAGGTTATTCCCAGTCCATCCCAGTTCCATCCCAGTGACTCCCAGTCAATCCCAGTTCAATCCCAGTCAATCCCAGGTTAGTCTCAGTGACTCCCAGGTTACTCCCAGTCAATCCCAGTTCAATCATAGATCGATCCCAGTTAATCCCAGTTCAATCCCAGTTCATTACAGTTAGTCCCAGTCAATCCCAGATTAACTAAAGTTAATCCCAGTGACTCCCAGTCCATCCCAGTTCAATCCCAGTTAATCCCAGTCAATCCCAGGTTACTCCCAGTCAATCCCAGTCAATCCCAGTCAACCATAGATCGATCCCAGTCACTCCCACTCAATCCCAGTCACTCTGAGGTTACTCCCAGTCCATCCCAGTTACTCCCAGTACATCCCAGGTTAGTCCCAGTGACTCCCAGGTTACTCCCAGTCAATCCCAGTCAATCCCAGTCCACCATAGATCAATCCCAGTGACTCCCAGTTTAACATAGGTTAATCCCAGTGACTCCCAGCTCCATCCCAGTGACTCCCAGTGCATCCCAGTCAATCATAGATCAATCCCAGTTCAATCCCAGTCACTCCCAGGTTACTGTAGATCATTCCCAGTATATCCCAGTGACTCCCAGTTCCCCTCAGCCTCCACAGCCCGGCACCTGTACCTGCGGGGCGGGGCCGGCGTGGGCTCCATGACCAAGGTGTCAATCCCAGTTCAGTCCCAGTTCAATCCCAGTTCAGTCCCAGTCACTCCCAGTTTAACCACAGTCAATCCCAGTTCAATCCCAGTTCAATCCCAGTTCATTACGGTCAATGCCAGGTTAATGTAGGTTAATCCCAGTGACTCCCAGTCCATCCCAGTTCAATCCCAGTTACTCCCAGTCCATCCCAGTTCAATCCCAGTTACTCCCAGTCCACCCCAGTTCACTCCCAGTGACTCCCAGTCAATCCCAGGTTACTCCCAGTCAATCATAGATCAATCCCAGTCAATCCCAGTTCAATCCCAGTGACTCCCACTCAATCCCAGTGACTCCCAGTCCATCCCAGTTCAATCCCAGTCCATCCCAGTGACTCCCAGGTTAACGTAGGTTCATCCCAGTGACTCCCAGTCCATCCCAGTTCAATCCCAGTGACTCCCAGTCCATCCCAGTTCAATCCCAGCTCATTACAATTAATCGCAGTGACTCGTGGGTTAATCCCAGTCCATCCCACTCAATCCCAGTGACTCCCAGTTTAATGTAGATCATTCCCAGTCAATCCCAGTATATCCCAGTGACTCCCAGTTCCCCTCAGCCTCCACAGCCCGGCACCTGTACCTGCGGGGCGGGGCCGGCGTGGGCTCCATGGCCAAGGTGTCAATCCCAGTTCAGTCCCAGTTCAATCCCAGTTCAATCCCAGTTCAGTCCCAGTTCAATCCCAGTTCATTACTGTCAATGCCAGGTTAACGTAGGTTCATCCCAGTGACTCCCAGTCCATCCCAGTCCATCCCAGTTCAATCCCAGTTACTCCCAGTTGATCCCAGGTCAGTCCCAGTGACTCCCAGGTTACTCCCAGTCAATCCCAGTTCAATCCCAGTCAATCATAGACCAATCCCAGTTCAATCCCAGTTCATTACGGTCAATCCTAGGTTAATGTAGGTTATTCCCAGTGACTCCCAGTACATCCCAGTTCAATCCCAGTTACTCCCACTCAATCCCAGTTCAGTTCCAGTGACTCCCAGGTTACTCCCAGTCAATCCCAGTCAATCATAGATCAATCCCAGTCGATCCCAGTCCATCCCAGTTCAATATCAGTTCAATCCCAGTGACTCCCAGGTTACTTCCAGTCAATCCCAGTCAATCCCAGTCCACCATAGATCAATCCCAGTCACTCCCAGTTTAATGTAGGTTACTCCCAGTCAATCCCAGTATATCCCAGTGACTCCCAGTTCCCCTCAGCCTCCACAGCCCGGCACCTGTACCTGCGGGGCGGGGCCGGCGTGGGCTCCATGGCCAAGGTGTCAATCCCAGTTACTCCCAGTCAATCCCAGTCACTCCCAGGTTACTGTAGATTATTCCCAGTATATCCCAGTAAATCCCAGTTCTCCTCAGCCTCCACAGCCCGGCACCTGTACCTGCGGGGCGGGGCCGGCGTGGGCTCCATGACCAAGGTGTCAATCCCAGTTCAGTCCCAGTCAATCCCAGTGACTCCCAGGTTACTGTAGATTATTCCCAGTCCATCCCAGTAAATCCCAGTTTGTTCCAGCCTCCACAGCCCGGCACCTGTACCTGCGGGGCGGGGCCGGCGTGGGCTCCATGACCAAGGTGTCAATCCCAGTTCAGTCCCAGTTCAGTCCCAGTTCAATCCCAGTGACTCCCAGTCAATCCCAGTTACTCCCAGTGCATCCCAGTTCAATCCCAGTGACTCCCAGTGCATCCCAGTTCAATCCCAGTGACTCCCAGTCCATCCCAGTAAATCCCAGTCCATCCCAGGTTACTCCTAGTCAATCCCAGTCACTCCCACTCAATCCCAGTGACTCCCAGTGTATCTCAGGTTATTCCCAGTCCATCCCAGTTCCATCCCAGTGACTCCCAGTCAATCCCAGTTCAATCCCAGTCAATCCCAGGTTAGTCTCAGTGACTCCCAGGTTACTCCCAGTCAATCCCAGTTCAATCATAGATCGATCCCAGTTAATCCCAGTTCAATCCCAGTTCATTACAGTTAGTCCCAGTCAATCCCAGATTAACTAAAGTTAATCCCAGTGACTCCCAGTCCATCCCAGTTCAATCCCAGTTAATCCCAGTCAATCCCAGGTTACTCCCAGTCAATCCCAGTCAATCCCAGTCAACCATAGATCGATCCCAGTCACTCCCACTCAATCCCAGTCACTCTGAGGTTACTCCCAGTCCATCCCAGTTACTCCCAGTACATCCCAGGTTAGTCCCAGTGACTCCCAGGTTACTCCCAGTCAATCCCAGTCAATCCCAGTCCACCATAGATCAATCCCAGTGACTCCCAGTTTAACATAGGTTAATCCCAGTGACTCCCAGCTCCATCCCAGTGACTCCCAGTGCATCCCAGTCAATCATAGATCAATCCCAGTTCAATCCCAGTCACTCCCAGGTTACTGTAGATCATTCCCAGTATATCCCAGTGACTCCCAGTTCCCCTCAGCCTCCACAGCCCGGCACCTGTACCTGCGGGGCGGGGCCGGCGTGGGCTCCATGACCAAGGTGTCAATCCCAGTTCAGTCCCAGTTCAATCCCAGTTCAGTCCCAGTCACTCCCAGTTTAACCACAGTCAATCCCAGTTCAATCCCAGTTCAATCCCAGTTCATTACGGTCAATGCCAGGTTAATGTAGGTTAATCCCAGTGACTCCCAGTCCATCCCAGTTCAATCCCAGTTACTCCCAGTCCATCCCAGTTCAATCCCAGTTACTCCCAGTCAATCCCAGTTCAATCCCAGTGACTCCCAGTCAATCCCAGGTTACTCCCAGTCAATCCCAGTCAACCATAGATCAATCCCAGTCAATCCCAGTTCAATCCTAGTTCATTACAGTCAATCCCAGTGACTCCCAGTCAATCCCAGTGACTCCCAGTCCATCCCAGTTCAATCCCAGTCCATCCCAGTGACTCCCAGGTTAACGTAGGTTCATCCCAGTGACTCCCAGTCCATCCCAGTTCAATCCCAGTGACTCCCAGTCCATCCCAGTTCAATCCCAGCTCATTACAATTAATCGCAGTGACTCGTGGGTTAATCCCAGTCCATCCCACTCAATCCCAGTGACTCCCAGTTTAATGTAGATCATTCCCAGTCAATCCCAGTATATCCCAGTGACTCCCAGTTCCCCTCAGCCTCCACAGCCCGGCACCTGTACCTGCGGGGCGGGGCCGGCGTGGGCTCCATGGCCAAGGTGTCAATCCCAGTTCAGTCCCAGTTCAATCCCAGTTCAATCCCAGTTCAGTCCCAGTTCAATCCCAGTTCATTACTGTCAATGCCAGGTTAACGTAGGTTCATCCCAGTGACTCCCAGTCCATCCCAGTCCATCCCAGTTCAATCCCAGTTACTCCCAGTTGATCCCAGGTCAGTCCCAGTGACTCCCAGGTTACTCCCAGTCAATCCCAGTTCAATCCCAGTCAATCATAGACCAATCCCAGTTCAATCCCAGTTCATTACGGTCAATCCTAGGTTAATGTAGGTTATTCCCAGTGACTCCCAGTACATCCCAGTTCAATCCCAGTTACTCCCACTCAATCCCAGTTCAGTTCCAGTGACTCCCAGGTTACTCCCAGTCAATCCCAGTCAATCATAGATCAATCCCAGTCGATCCCAGTCCATCCCAGTTCAATATCAGTTCAATCCCAGTGACTCCCAGGTTACTTCCAGTCAATCCCAGTCAATCCCAGTCCACCATAGATCAATCCCAGTCACTCCCAGTTTAATGTAGGTTACTCCCAGTCAATCCCAGTATATCCCAGTGACTCCCAGTTCCCCTCAGCCTCCACAGCCCGGCACCTGTACCTGCGGGGCGGGGCCGGCGTGGGCTCCATGGCCAAGGTGTCAATCCCAGTTACTCCCAGTCAATCCCAGTCACTCCCAGGTTACTGTAGATTATTCCCAGTATATCCCAGTAAATCCCAGTTCTCCTCAGCCTCCACAGCCCGGCACCTGTACCTGCGGGGCGGGGCCGGCGTGGGCTCCATGACCAAGGTGTCAATCCCAGTTCAGTCCCAGTCAATCCCAGTGACTCCCAGGTTACTGTAGATTATTCCCAGTCCATCCCAGTAAATCCCAGTTTGTTCCAGCCTCCACAGCCCGGCACCTGTACCTGCGGGGCGGGGCCGGCGTGGGCTCCATGACCAAGGTGTACGGGGGCCGGCAGCGCCGCGGGGTCCGGCCCAGCCACTTCAGCCGCGGCTCGGGGGCGGTGGCGCGGCGCGTGCTGCAGGCGCTCGAGGCGCTCAAGGTGGTGGAGAAGGACCAGGATGGGTGAGTCCGAGAAAGTTCTGGAATTTTGGGGGGATTTGGAGGAAATATTGGGGATTTTATGGTGAAAAATTGACAATTTTTGGGGTTTTTCGGTGAAAAATTGGGGAAAAAATTGTGGATATTGGGGGATTTGGGGTAAAAAAATGGGGATTTTCAGGAGGAAAATTGGGAGTTTAGTGGGAAATATTTGGGGTTTTGAGAGAAAAAAATGGGGATTTTGGGGCGAAAAATTAAAAATTTTCAGGTTTTGGGGTAAACATTGAAAGATTAGGGGGAAATATTTGAGGTTTGGGGTGAAAAAATTGGGGATTTTGCGGTGAAAAATTGAGAATTTTTAAAGGGGTTTTGGTGAAAATTTGAGAGTTTGGGGTGAAAAATTGGGGATTTTGGAGTTTACAGTGAAAAATCGGGGATTTTGGGGAAAAAAATTGAGATTTTGGGGGATTTTGGGTGGGAAATTGGGCATTTGGGGTTTGGACTGTTTGAAATTTTTGGTTTTTAGTTACATATTTTTAAAATAAGTTATTATATTTCACTGTTTATTTGTTCTTTTAAAAGTCCATTTTATTTATTTAATTACTAATTTTAAAATTAATTTTTAAAATTCATTATATTTTTCCCAGTGTTAATCCCATTTTCACCACTTTTAATCCCATTTTCACCGTTTTTAATCCCATTTTTACCATTTTTCAATCCCATTTTAATCATGTTCAATCCAATTTTTTACCACTTTCAATCCCATTTTTAACATTTTTAATCCAAATTTTTACCGTTTTTTCCCTTTTTAGTGGCAGAAAATTGACCCCCCAAGGGCAGCGTGACCTGGATCGAATTGCTGGCCAGGTAAATTTTAAAAAATATTTAAATTTCCAAAATTTTCCCTCAAAATTTGGGAATTTTAATTTTTAATTTATTTTTAACTAATTAATTTTTAATTTTTTTTTTTTTCCGCCTCTCCAGGTCGCTGCCGCCAGCAAGAAACACTGAGAAAACAAAATAAATAATTTTAAGTTTAAATCAAGTGTGGTTTTTTTGAGGAAAAAAATATTTAAAATTAAAAAATAATTGTGCTGGAAGGGTGGGAAGTATTTTCACCTCAGAAAACAAATTTTTTCCCCTCATAACCCCAGAGCTTTTCCCCTGGAAATCTGAATTTTACCTCACTGACTCAGAACACGGCCTGAGGAAAAAATTTAGTTTTTCATCAGAAAAAAAAATTAAAATTTAGAGGTTTGCCATGGGAGATTATATTTTTCTATAAAAGCCGCGTTCTGGCCCCAAAATCGCTGATTTTTACCTCAGAAATTGAAATTTTCCCCTCACAAAAAATCTTTTTTTTTCTCCTCTCGCCGCTCCCCTCTGGGACTGCGGGTGGGGGCGTGGCCAAGGGCCAGCGGCGCGCTCTGATTGGTTGAAATGCCGTGAGGGGGCGTGGCCGCAAAAAGAGCGGGAAGAGCGCTTGAGGGGGGCCGCCATTTTGTAAATTTGTCGGGCTCTGATTGGTCGAGATGCCTCGAGGGGGCGTGGCCGCTAAAAAGGGCGGGAAGAACTTTGAGGGGGGCCGCCATTTTGTGAGCGTCGCACTCTGATTGGTCGAGACGCCTCTAGGGGGCGTGGCCACAAAAAAGGGCGGGAAGAGCTCTGCATGGGGGCCGCCATTTTGTAAGCGTCGCGTTCTGATTGGTGGAAAGGCCGTGAGGGGCGTGGCCACAAAAAAGGGCGGGAAGAGCTTCGAATGGGGGCCGCCATTTTGTGAGTGTCGTGCTCTGATTGGTCGAGACGCCACAAAGGGGCGTGGCAGTTAAAAAGGGCGGGAAGGGCGCTTGAGGGGGCCGCCATTTTGTAAATTTGTCATGCTCTGATTGGTCGAGACGCCTCGAGGGGGCGTGGCCTCAAAAAGAGCGGGAAGCTCCCTGAGGGAGAAGCCGGCGCCGCCATTTTGTCCGCGGTGCCTGAGGGGGGACAAAAAACGGCGACAAAAAAAGCGGCGACAAAAAAAAGGGGACAAAATGGGTGAGTCCCCGCTGCTGCAACCTCCACACGCCGCTGGGGATCGCTGTCCCCACGCCCTGCGTCTCCTCAGAGCCGTTTGTGGTGTTTCCCTGCAGCCTCAGCCATTTCCTGAATCTGTCACAATTTCCCAAAATTGTCACCACTCCCAGATTTGTCACCACTCCCAGATTTGTCACCACTCCCAGATTTGTCCCCACTCCCAGCCCCGGGG